>NC_133651.1:18184995-18484995 GCF_009905375.1 Apium graveolens
GGACTAAAAGATGAAGGTTTCCATATTGCCTCAAATTTGACAATGTTGAATTATTTGTGATGACCGTGATGATGAGTGATCAAGAAATAGTGTCTAGGGATAATGCAGATAATCTATTTTTAACGATGCACAAAATTCAGCATCATCCGAATTACAAAATGCATCATCCGTCGGAAGACAATCAGCTTCATCCGTCGGAATACAAAGTGCATCATCCGTCGGAACAATTAGAGAAGCTGAGAGTAAAGTAGATCACTTACAGAAAGAACCCCTTCTTCAAATCAAAGATCCTAACTCAGGGGAGTTTCTTCTAATCAAAACTCAGTTACACATCAAGACAACAATGAGGCTCTTCATCTAGAGCTAATCTACCTCAACAGAGAAAATGGACTAGAGATCACCCACTTGAGCTCATTATTGGTGATGTATCTTCTAGAGTTCAAACAAGAAAAGCAACTCAAGGAATGTCTATATAACAGCTTACTATCTCAGGAATAGCCTAAAAGGTAGAAAAGCTCTATTGGATCCTGATTGGGTTTTAGCTATGCAAGAGCTAAACCAATTTGAGAGGAACAAGGTTTGGAAGCTGGTACCCAAGCCTAAAGGAAAGAATTCAATTGACACCAAGTGGGTATTCAAAATAGATGGATGAAATGGCATAGTTGTCAGGAAATCCAGATTGGTTGCTAAGGGCTACTGTTAACAAGAAGGAATATATTTTGATGAATATTTTGCACATGTTGCAAGACTTGAAGCCATCAAAATTTCTTAGCCTATGCAGCCCTGACAATTTCAAAGTCTATCAAATGTGTAAAGTGCCTTTCTGAATGGAGATTTAGAGAGAGAAGCCTATGTCAGTCAGCCTCCTGGTTTTGATGATCCAAAATTTCCAGAATACGTCTACTATCTTTGAAAGCACTTTATGGATTGAAGCAAGCACCTAGAGCCTGGTATGATACTTTGTCAAAGTTTCTCTTAGAAAATCACTTCACAAGAGGTACTGTTGACAAAACTTTATTCTTTATAAATGTTAATGGCTTTAGTATACCTGTTTAAATTTATGTATATGATATTATATTGGCTTTACAGATGAAAACTTTACAAAAAGTTTGCCAAATTGATGCAAAGTAAGTATGAAATGGGTATGATGGGAGAACTAACTTACTTTCTTGGTTTAAAAGTTAAGTAAGTTAGTGATGGAATATTCATTAGTCAAACCAAATAATTTATGATCTTTTAAAAAGTTTGATCTAATGGATTGCACATCTGCAAAAACTCCCATGGCCACTGCAACTAAACTTGAATTAAACACTACTGAAAAGTCTGTGGATATTTCAAGCTATAGAGGCATGGTTGGCTCACTTTTGTACTTAACAACCAGTAGGCCAGATATAATGTTTTCTACTTTTCTTTGTGCTAGATTTCAGGCTGATCCTAGAGAGTCTCATTTAATAGCTATAAAGAGAATTTTCAGATATCTCAAGGGAACACCAAAACTTGGCATTTGGTATCCTAGAGATTCTGGTTTTGATCTAACTGGTTATTCAGATGCAGATTATGCAAGTTGTAAAATTGATAGAAAAAGTACAATAAGAACCTGTCAATTTCTAGGAGACAAGCTAGTATCCTGTTTCAGTAAAAAGCAATATTCAGTTTCTACCTCTACAGCTGAAGCTGAATATATTGCTGCTGGTAGTTACTGTGCACAGATTTTATGGATGATAAATCAACTGTTGTACTATGGTCTACAGGTGAATAAAATTCCTATTTTCTGTGATAACACAAGTGTAATTGCCATCACTGAAAATCCAGTACAACATTCAAGAACAAAGCACATAGATATCAAGTACCACTTCATTAGGGAACATGTGATGAATGGTACTGTGGAACTTCATTTTGTTCCAAGTGAGAAGCAACTTGCAGATATCTTTACCAAGCCACTTGATGAATCCACCTTCTCTAGGTTGGTAAGTCAGTTAGGTATGCTTAATTATTCTTAAATCATTTTTGATAATTTTGCAAGTTGAAATGCAGCCAGAAATTTAATTGATTTTTCTATTTTGAATGAAAATTTGGATAAGTCAAAATTTTCATCTCAACGGATGTTCATTATCCATCGAGTTTGATCATCCGTCGAAATAAAATTACATGGTAAAAATCAATTAATTTTGTAACACCCCCAAATCCGGGGTCGGGGATCCGGGTTGTCACGAGTTCCATTTCCCTTAATAACACCCAATCTTAATAAATAATCAACTACTCTGTACTGTGACCCCACAATAACACACCACAAGTTATAGTCTCAGAGATGAATATCCAAAAATAATCACAAGTCGTTTTATTCCACAATTATATGCCAATACACCTTAAACGGGTTTCTGAATAAATTTACATTTCTTTGCCATTATTACAATTGATAAAGATACATAAGTCTGGTACATCAAAAGTTGAAAGCCTAGCCTATTGGTAGTTCCTACCTCAGCTACAACGACATCAACGCCTATAGGAAACTGTGGAACGTTTCCTAATCGCTTGCGAATCGGGAGCTTGGTCATGTTCATCTTTTCTATCTATTATTGTGTGATGAAAGAAGAAAGCAAGGGTGAGCAACAAGCCCACCAAAATAATATGTATAATGATTAACAATATATGAGCCTTCTCATAGTACTCATGAAAGCCTTGGTCAAAAGAAATGAACCAAGTTCGACCTCTTAATACGACGAAGTCGCAAAATATTCAATATATATACTTATATACTTTTCAAAATCTTTGAAATCCTCTGCCATGTATAATATACATAGAGTTCCAGTTTATAACTGTATAAAAATATCATTGCAAGGTGATCTCATATATCTAACCTTGTCTCAACACATTTTTCTGAAAATCTTTGACATGCACAAGATAATCATTTACTAGATATACAGTTTAAAAGATGAAGTTACAAGATACTCAATATACTTATATTCTTTTCCGAATACTACTTGAACTACCACCGTTCATGTATAAATAGTTCATCCCCATAAGATTAAGCTATAAGACAAAACTTGTATAGAATCAATCTTTAAAATATCATCAAATAAAAATGAAGTTATGAGATACTTCATTTGATGCACACATCATTTGAAAACTTGACCCTGCCAACACTCAACAATCGCCCAACCGTAGCCTTTCTATCGAAGTGCTCTGGGTAGTGTTGCAGAAATATCCAATTGGATGATGAACTCATTACGGGAGTTTGCCGCGCCAGGAAGACCACTTACGATGATCAGTCGTAGTAGTACAACCCCACCATTTTCTACATGTAGAGGAGAACCTGTCGGATTTACTTGTCAACCGAACACTGGACTCCTAAGGAATGGACCGTCTTAGCGGAACTTCCGGGCCATTTGGGCCAATATAATAAGGCTGGGCCGGCGCCACTCGACCACTTACGCCACTCCTAGTTCAGATGAAATCCATGACTCTGAAACGCAAAGCTCGTTCCCCCTTTACCCAAGTAGAAACTTGTTGATACGGCTCCACCAAGAAGTCGTATCTAGTTGGAAAGGAGAACTCACCGATATTTCCCAGGCGATGCCTGTTAATGGATTAACTTGTTCCAAGAATTTTACTTCCCGAGTGTTGAGTAAGTAATCAATTCATTTATCGAAATAGCAACCTTGTTGCGAATATAAAATACACCGCATAACCGGATCCCTTAGATTTTTGAGCGGTATTCAAGTCCCCTTCAAAAAGGAAGATCTTACATTTGAAAACAAGTTTTGGGGATCCGCTCTAACCTTTAAAAATCATTTGAAGACCTCGAAAAACACTTAAAGAGTGTTGGAGTAATGCTGATTTAATAAAGTAATCAGTCCCGATATATTAGAAAATATCTGAATATTATTCTTTAAATATATTCCCGTAAAGAATAATCTTTATAAAAATAATTGAGTAGAGTTGTAAAACTTATACTTGAAATGAATCTTAAATAACCAAAGATATACTTATACGAAAGTACTATCTTATTTGAATAATCAAATAAATAAGTTTGATTATCGACACCTTATTCTTTAATAAATAAAGAATATATTTTAGTAAATAATCGGAGTCATAAGTCCTTCAATGAATATTCAAAATAATATTCAATAAATAATATACAGTGAGTCATAAGTCCTCGAATGAATATTCAAGTAATATTCATTAAATAAAATAAAAGAGTCATAAATCCTCGAATTGAATATTCAAGTAATATTCATTAAATAAAATAAAAGATGTCATAAGTCTCGAATGAATATTCAAGTAATAATCAATAAGTACAATAAACAGAGTCCTAAGTCTCTCGAATGAATATTTAAATAATATTCATTAATTAATATAAAGTTATCGAATAAACCTATTCGAATCCAATAGTTTTGAAAACTATATCCCATATATACTATAATTACATATATATAATATATTATCTATATATATAATATATATATATATATATATATACTCTGGGAACAGCGACTCCGGTTTAGAAATATGTTCACCTTTTGATCCCTATACTAAGGTAAACTCAAATACCGCTTATCTCTAGCCTAGGTATTATTGCAACTATAAGCATTGAAACCAACAGATATATAAATCAAGAATATGAAATAGGCATGCATATATACCATAATCACATGCTACAATATATCGCAGAATTTGCTTATACACAAATATGCATTATCGCAAGATCATGCATATACACATATACATCATAACAACAGTATAACGGGTAGAGAAAACTTGCCTGAGTGCTCCCGGATGACTTAAGCTTAGAGTGGGTACCGATAACCTATGAATAACAACATAAGTCGGATTAGACCCCGGGTCGCTTAAGAAACTAGACTTTAACCATTTATAGTCCTAATGTTCGGCTTTCGCGCTTAACGATTTACTTAAGTCGCTCGAGTACCCTCGGCTCCCCCATTTTTAATAAAATTAACCATTACGAGTTTTAAGGCGATCTTCGCAAGTGTCTTACCAACTGCCTATTACACCTTACATAAATGTTTCTACCTCAATTAGTCATTAAGGTCCTTTACAAGGTTTCAAAGTAAGGCGAGGGGTAATGGTTCGTTCGCGAAACATCGTTACTTAAAACGGACCGTTTCTCCTAAACGTACATCGGAATCAAATGAACTACATATCAAAACAAAGCTCGTAACAGGAACTATCTAAACATGGCAATGGTAAAAACCTAACAGTGAGTTCAAGGGTTTCTGATGTTAAGAACAAAAACAGTCTACGGTAAATCGGGCATTACGACAGCTATGTTTACGCGATTTCCCAATTTTATACCATTCCAATTCAACCACCAATCAATCCACAATCACAACCAAATCAAAACTCCATCCATACTACATCATAACAGCCCCAACAACTCAACATTAACAATTTATACTTATTCCCCACATGAACTAAAAGCTTTAATTAAGTTCTTTAACTAATTATCAAGATTTACAACTCCAAAAACACCACAAAACCAACTAATCTCTACAAACTCAACCAAACTTTAAACAAACAAGCATCATGCTTCACATATACTATATCAATCATATTCATTCCTAATTACTCAAAACTAAAGCTAGGGTTTGAGGTTTAACCTTCCTTGGAGAGTGGAGAATCAAGAGAATGGCTTGGAATCACCCTTAAAGTCCTTATCCAAGCTTAAACTAAACAAAACTTCAAGAACAAAAATTTTAGTTCTTGAAAAACACTATTCACCATCTTCTTCCATGATTTATTGGAAGAGATTGTGAAGGAATTAGAAGCTTAAACTTATAGGATATCCATATCTATGTACAAGGAACCTTAGGTAATTACCTTGTGATTTAACAATGCTTGGAACTTGATTTTGATTTTTTTCTTCCTTTGGAAAAGCAAGAAGCCGAGAGCAAGCCTGGAAGAAATGAAATGTTTTGTGTTTTGTTGGTGAAAAATGAAATGTTTGGCTTGGTTGGTTGAATTTTGATTTGTTTTAGGTTAATTACCTAATTAACCTTGATTTGTGTGGTTATCATTCAACCACACTTCCTCCCCCCCCCATGTCATGCTTACATCATCAAGTGATGTCACCCTCCCTCCTTTGTCCTCTTCCTATTGGTTTGATGACATCATCCCCACTAATCCCTTTGATTGGCTTCTAATTGTTTGCCTAATGACCGCTGATCTGTTTTACGGTTCGCTTAACTTTCGTTCTCGTTTCTCGTTTGAGGGATCATACCCGGGATCTTATTACTTGGGTTTCCTTAACCTTTCTCAATACATTATATTCCTTTTATGATCCTCTCTTATAATCTTTTAATTTAAATCCTTTTATCCTGTTACCTTATACTCAATTCTTTCCGTATCTAGTGGATTTCCGGGAAAATCAAAGTGTTCGGAATTGGATTCTGACGATCTTTACATACACTTATATGTCATATAGAGTGCCAATAAAATCTCAGAATATCCATAAAAGAACCCCTACCTAGTGTGGCGTGAAAAGTTTTCTCATTCAACAAAAACACTATTCATAAGGGTTTCAAAAATTTTCCATAAATTGGGGTTATTACAAATTTTCTGGATTATTTTAAAACCCGACGGATAATTGCCTTATTCTCATCCATCGAGTTGTCTACATCTTAGCCGTTAAAATTCTGAACGTTATCCATCGGATTTACTTACAGTCTGTAAGTATATCACGAGTCATAATTGACAGAACTTTGGTAGTTTATTTTACTTTTAAACGGCTATTTTGGGAAATTCTTATTGGGTCTTTAATTTTTACCTTTAATTTTTATCCCATTTTTATCTGAAAATACATAAAAGCCTTACTTCAAGTTTATTTTAGCTTTTATCTTTCTCTACTGCAATTAACTGCTATCTTCTCTCTCAAAGCAAACCCCTTTCTTTCTGCAAATTTCCTTGCTTTAACTATGACACCAGTAGTTAAGATCATGTCTCAGTCAAGATTCATTATGAGAAGAATAATTTCATAGCTCTTGTGAACAAAGACATTCCAGCCTCTGAGGATTATCACAAAATGATGGATTTTGTAAAGGGATGCAAGCTTAGTTATGCCATGCTTGAATCACCCACAATCTACTGTGAAGTTGTGGAGGAGATGTGGACTACTGCTGTGTATCAAGCAACTGATAAAACAATAACTCTCACCATTAAAGGTAAGGAATTCTGCATTAACACTGATACTATCCATGCATGCTTTAAAATTCCTGAAAATACTACTACTAAACCTCACACAGATGCTGATTTAGTTAACTTGCTTAGTTCTATGGCTATGCTCTTTCTACTTTTAAGTTGAGTGAAATTAGAAGGCTAGGTCTTAGGAAAGAGTGGAGTTTTCTGTGTGATGTAGTTACCAAGGTATTTTCTGGTAAAGTAAGCAACTTTGATTATGTCAATACTTGCCATGCTTAACATGCTCTACATGCTAGTTACTGATAATTACTACAATTTTAGTGATGCTGTCATGTTTGAGTTAGGCTATAAGTTAGGGGAGATTAAGAAAAGACCTAGAAGTGTCTAATATGCTAGATTCTTTATGATTATTACTATCATCTTTGTGAGAATCTTGAGATTGAGAACCCAACCAACAACTGGATTGGTGGGTTCAAGAAAGAAAAATTATTGCAGATTTAAAAAGAGCCAATCACCACAAGGATATGCCTCTTGTTTATCTGCCTGTCATGGAGGGTCCTCAGGTAAGTGAGGTAAATTCTTCTGTCTCTACTCCTCCTACCTCTCAAATTTCTTTGCCATTGACTGTGGTTATGGCATCTATTTCAATGACCCAACAGATGCCTACCCAAGCCACAAAATCCAAAGTTTCAAAATCAAAATCAAAGAAACTACACTCCGATGTCTCTCAAAAGATGCCAGTTTCAAAATCTACCAAAACCAAATAGGGGAGTGTGAAGGGGTGGTAAGGTTGGTGAGGGACAATGTGAACATAAAAGAAACCCTAAGAATAAGGATGAAGAGGTGAGTGTACCCAAACCTAGCCACACCACAGTTTTCCAACAAACTGTGGTGCTTAATAAGGAAATTAGCACATCTCTAGTTTCATCATCCCAGAAGGATGCTACTATTGAAACAAGCTCTCAACCAGGAGGACAAGCCAAAAGGGTAAGGGACACAGATTCACCCCAAACTTATACAAGAAAGAAGAAAGCTAGAAAACTTGGGGATGCACATGGATCAAGCACAGTGCAAACTGCAGCTAAAGACTCTGTCACTGCACCATCTCAAATTCAGTTTGACGTGGCTCCAATAAATATGGAGTCACAACCAAAATCTTTGACTATTGAAGCACCAAACACACCAAACTCACCCACACACTCACTAGATGTGGATATGATTTATACATCAATCCCTGATTCTCCTTCTTTAACTCTGTTAGAGAAGCCAAAATTCAGGTGCAAGTGAGCATCATCTTCTAGATAATTTGTTGGCTCACTTGCCAATTTTTTCAGGAACTGTTGAGACTTCTGTGCCTAAATTATCATCAATCTACATAGAGTCTATAATAGTTTCAACTCCAAACTCTATCATTTCCTCTATTCTGGTGGATATTGTTCATCCGTCAGCCAATGATTGTATCCCGACGGATGTGCCTAACAGCAGTCATCCGTCGGATGTCCTAACTACTACCCCGATGGATGTTCCTCATCCGTTGGTACTCGTTAACAAGCTGATTTTTCAACAATTGTTACAAGTGTATATGAGTTAGTAGTTGTACAATCACTCCTAGGTTGAGGGAAGGGAGTGAACAGAGTGAGAGGCTGAGTTGCTCTTAAGCAAAAGGAGAGGAAATAAGAGAAAATATGCAGGCTATTTCTTTTAGCCTGACAAAAGTGAGTGAGGGGAGTTCCACCTTAGTAGATGAAGGTGAGGGTGTGAGGGTGGTGAGCCAAGGGGAGCCCTTGATGCAAAAGAGATAGAAAATGAGAGAAAAGCAGGTACATGAGAGATAAGGATGGAATCTATTACTAATGAGTCAATGAATGTTAGTGATGCAGAAAAAGAGAAACTATTTCAGCAAGAATATCAAGCTGTAATTGATTTTATCTCTTTGGATGCTGAGACATTTACTCATCCTGTTACAACATATCAATTTTTGGCTGGACAGGGCAATGGGAGGTTGAGAAGCTACTAAACTTGGTGCATACTACAGCTTCAATGCAGAAGGCTAAAGATGCCATCACAACCATGCCAGCCCTAGCTAGTGATGATGTTGACTATAGTAGTGGTGGTTCTGAAGATCTTTTCGGGATGAAGATGGTGATGAAGAAGAGTTTATGGACATAGGGGGAGAAGCAGGCCCTAGCTCCAATCAAACACTCCATCTTGGGTGTTTTCCAAGGAATGTGATGAGCATCACTTCAAGTCTACCTTCTTCCATATCACTCAACAAACAAAGACAGCTCTTCAAGCCACCACCAATGCTAACACCAAGAAACTTCTACAAGCACATCTCAACTCTCTCCAACTGCACAAAATCCAATCTCTTCAACATAATCAAGATGTCACTACCATTAAAACTGAAATAGATCAAGTCAAGCAGGCTGTTTCTGACAGATTGGATTCCAAGTTTCCAAACACAACCATGCTTGACATACAGAGACAACTCAAGAAAAATACTGATCTAACCATGAAGGTTTACTCCCTGGATACAAGACTAAAAGCACTGGAAGCTTACTGCAATTCATTTACATCAAGCCCAGCAAACTCAGTGCTTCAAAAGTTAGTGGCTGCACAAACTTCTACCTCCACTCAACTTGATGCTAACAAAAAGGGGGAGAATGATTCACTTGTCCCATTTAGTCAAGGAGAGCCAATCAGTGAGGGGGAGAATGTGCTAAACATACAAGTTAGTCAAGTAATTGTTCAAAAATTACTTATCCTAAGCCACCAGTTTTGGACAACATTGATCTGATCCAGATAGCAGTTGCTAAGATGGATTCAAAGATAAATTTCAAGAAGCTTGATGTTGCAGCAGTTGAGAAGGAATTAGATGACAAATGGAGAAAGATTGATGAAGAAATCATGAAGAAATTTGGCCCAATTGAGAACCAAACAGACCTTTCATCACTTCTCTCAAGTCAAGCAAATTTCTATGAATGACATGAGACTAGGCAATCTGGAAAAGGGCCAACCTTCATACATAAAGTCTCCAAAAGCCAACTTAGTTTTGAAGCCCAAAAGAAATTATCCAAAGTCATGTGACAAAAATCCCTTGGATCTTATATTTGAGACTCCAAGACCAGATGAAAAGAAGCTGTTAGCAAGGTCCATTGCATTTTTCAAAGATCCAACTGACTCAGTGCTAAAGAAGTGTAATAACTCGAATTTTTGAGACTTTGTAAAAATGCTTAATGAATAGTAACCCTGACAGACGGGGAAAACTTTTTAGCCCACATTATGTTGTGCATGAGAAATTGAGTTTCGGAGTTGATAACATGATTATACGTACCAAATGAATGTATGTAAATACTATTAGTTTTCGAAGAAAATGAACTTTGAAAAATGACCGTATTTACGAATCATCGAGGATTACGGGAATCACAACATAATTACAAAATTAAAACCCTACGGATCTACATCCAAGAACGATACTTCAAAATATAAAGAATAAATACAAAAGGATTTACGCCGTGAACCGTTTACGAGAAATAATTACGAAAATGATTAAGCGACCGAATAAACACGTAAACGAATAAATAAATGTATCACGCTAACCAACCATGGTTAAAAATTAACCATGGTTACTTTATCAAATAGTAAGCTAAGCTATATAGGAATGAACACCTAAAGCTAGGAAATAGTAAGCTAAAGCCTAAACCAAGTAGTTTAGCTTGTAACCTAGGAAAGCTAGCAAGATTTGTTCAAAGATATGCCAACATAACTCTAGTTCTAGGACATATACTAGAGAATATACAAATCAAACACAAGTCTTTCAAGAAGCAAGCAAGAAGCACTCAAAGTCTCTCTCTCTCTCTCTCTCTCTCTCTCTCTCCCTTGCCTTATTCCATTCGGCCCCAAGAAAAAGGGGAAGAAATCAATTTTAAAAATCTCTCTTCTAGTCATGGCAAAAATCTCTCATTAATTCCTAAGCTTCATACATCCTAAACTAAGGTAAGATAAATTTTTAAGCTTATTTTATCAAGATTTGATGGGTGAAATAAATTCAAGAAAGATGATAGCGAATAGTATGAATAGTAGCTTTTCTTTGGTTTCTTGATTTTAATTGTTGATTTAGGTTCCAAAAACCCTACCAAGCACTCCCAAGACTTCACCATCATCAAGAATACATCTAAAACTTTCAAGAAAGGTATAAATCTTTGACCCATATTTATTTAAGGTGTAATAACCCCAAAAATTTTGGACTTTTGTAAACCTTATGAATAGTGATTTTGCTGATTATGCTGAATAAGAAAACTTTTCAGGCCACACAATGTAGCAGTTCTTTTATTGATATTCTGAGGTCTTATTAGTACTCTATATGGTATATAAGTGTATGTAAAGATCGTCAGAATCCAAATCCGAACACTTTGATTTTTCCCAAAAATCCACCAGATACCGAAAGAATTGAGTATAAGGTAACATGATAAAAAGGATTTAAATTCAAGGATTTTAGAGAGGATCATAAAAGGAATATAAAATATTGAGAAAGGTTTAGGGGAACCTAAGTAATAAGATCCCATGTATGATCCCTCAAATGATAAACGAGAACGAAAGTTAAGCGAACCGTATAACAGATAAGCGGTCATTAGCCAAGTAATTAGGGGTTAATCAAAGAGGTTAGTGGATGATGATGTCATCACACCAACAAGAAGAAGACAAGTGTAAGAGGATGACATGAGAAAGATGACATAGGCATGGTGACATAAGCATGACAAATGGAGGGATTGGTTGGTTGATTGTGAGCCACACAATTTTTACAATGGTAACAATCTAATTAACAACAAAAGGAAGTAACCAAGCTAAACACCACACAAATCATTTAAGCAAACTAGAAACATTTTTACTTCACTTTTTCTTCCCTTGCTCTCGGCCAAAACCAGAGCAGCAACTTAAAACTACCATATCTCCTTCAATACTCACTCAAATGTTGTGTTCTATAGCTCGTTGGAAAGGTATTGAGATGGACTACAACTCTTGTTCACAATTCTCGTCCAACTAAGCATGGTAAGATCCTCATTTTTACAGGTGTTTAAATAGGACTTTTAGAAACTTCAAAACCTAACTTTGTGTTCTTGATTTCTTTGAAAAGATCAAGCTTGTAGGAGGTTAGATTAAGGCTCCCTAAGGCTTCCTAGCAACTTAACACCTATCAAGGAAGGTATCAACTTCAAACCCTAGTTTTGATTTTATGATTCCATTAAGTTTTATTGAAGCATTGTTAGTATTAAGGCTTGACATTTGATTATAAGTAGTTTTGGTGGATTTGTATTGGTTTTGAATATTGGGTCTTTGATTGGTTGGATAAATTGGTAAAAGTTGGAGTTTGGGACTGAGTTTGTAGTATGATGGTTTAATATTGTTGTATTGGTGGCTGTGAGTGAATTGATGATAATTTAGAGTGTTAATTAAATTGGAAATCGCGTAAACATAAATGTCATAATGCCCGATTTTCCTTAACTGTTCTGTTCTTAACTTTAGGACCCGTGAACTCACTGAAAGATTCTAACCTTTGCCATGTTTAGATAGTTCATGTTACGAGCTTTGTTTTTGATATGTGGTTCGCTTGAATCCGATGTACGGTTTAGGAGAAACGACCGTTTTAAGTTACGGCGTTTCGCGAACGAACCATTACCCCTCGCTTTACTTTGAAACCTTGGTTAAGGCCCTTAAATGACTAATTGGAGTATGAAACAATTATGTAAAGTGGACTAGGCAGTTGGTAGGGTATTCGCGAAAGCGTCGCCTTAAAATTCGTAACGGTTAATCTATTAAAAATTGTGGAGCCGAGGGTACTCGAACGACTTATGTGATTTGTTAAGCGTAGAAATGACCATAAGCAAACGTTAGGGTTCAATTGGTTAAAGTATAGTTTTTAAGCGACCGTGGTTTAATTCCGGCTTATGTTGTTGTTCAAAGGTTACCGGACCCACTCTAAGCTTAAGTATACCTCGGAGCACTCATGCAAGTTTTCTACCCGTTATACTGTTGTTGTGATGTAAATATATGTATATGCATTATCTTGTGATAAGTGCATGATTGTTATTAGCAAATTTTGTGATATATTGGAGCATGCTGATATGGTATATATGCATGTCTGTTTCGTAATCTTGATATCTAATTGTTGATTCAAATGCTTATAAGTTGCATAATACCTATGCTAGAGATAAGCAGTAGTTGCGTATACCCTTAGTATAGGGGACCCAAAGGTGAACATTTTTCTAACCCGAGAGTCGATGTTCCCGAGTATAATATATATATTTTCATATATATATGGATATAGTTTTCAAAACTATTAATCGAATAAGGTTTATTCGATAACTTTATTTTATTCAATGAATATTATTAGTTGAATATTCATTCGAGGACTTATGACTCCGTTTATTTTATTTATTGAATATTATTTTGAATATTCATTTAAGGACTTATGACTCCGCTTATTTATTAAATAATATTCTTTATTTTATTAAAGAATAGTGTTTTGATAATCAAACTTATTTTCGATTATTCAAATAAAGATCTTACTTTCGTATAAGTATATCTTTGGTTATTCGTTATTCATTTCAAGTATGAGTTTTTTAAAACTTCTATTTCAATTATTTTTATAAAGATTATCCTTTATGGGAATATTATTTAATAATAATATTCAGATATTTTCTAATATATCGGGACTGATTTATTTCATTAAATTAGTATTACTCCAAATATTCTTAAAAATGTTTTTGAGTCTTCAAAATGATTTTTAAAAGTTAGAGCGGATCCCAAAACTCATTTTGATATTTAAGATCTTCCTTTCGAAGGGGATTTAAATACTCGCTCAAAACCTGAGGGATCCGGCTCAGTGGTGTATTTTACATTCGCAACGAGGTTGCTGTTTTGAGAAAGCATCTTGATTACTTGCCCATCGTTCGGGAAGTAAGTTCATCTATTTGAGTCGGAATAAGCAACATGGGCTCAGTGGGCGTCCATGAAAGTGTAAGTGGCTCAGTGGGAGTCCATCAATGCGTAAGTGGCTGAGTGGCAGTCCAACATAGGTCCTAATGTGGCCAGGGTGATGACCAGTGGGGAATTCGTCCATCTACTAGTAGAAAATGTTACTTATTGGTATCTTTGCCTGATCAACAAGATATCAGGTTTATGCCAAGGTTTTCTCCTTTCCAAATTCATTGGATATTACAACTCTATTTATAATTTTCATAACAGAGGTTTTCAAGGAGTGTATGAAATGTATATATATAGGTGTATATATATATCAGGACTTAATGAAGTATCTCGTAACTTCATTTCTTTCAAATGATATTTCAAAGATTAAATCTATTCAAGTCTTATCTTGTAGTCTCATCAGTGTGATGAACTTTTGAAACTAATTATAACTTGAACGGTGGTAGTAGTATTCGGAAAAGATATAAGTATATTGGAGTATCTTGTAACTTCATCTTTTGAACTTATATCTAGTAAATGATTATCTTATGCATGTCAAAGATTTTCAGAAAAACGTTTAGACAAGGTTAGATATATGAGATCACCTTGCAACGATATTTTTATACAGTTATAAACTGGAACTCTGTGTATATTATACATGTCAGAAGATTTCAAAGATTGTGAAAAGTATATATGTATGTATATACTGAATATTTTGCGACTTGGTCGCGTTAAGATATCAACTTGGTTCATTTCTTCTTAACCAAGACTTTCTTGAGTACTATGAGAATGCTCATATATTGTAAATTATTATATATACTATTTCGGTGGGCTTGTTGCTCACCCTTGCTTTCTTCTTTCATCACACAACATCAGATAGACAAGATGAACAGGACCAAGCTCCCAATTCGCGAGCGGATAGGAAACGTTCTGCAGTTTCCTATAGGCGTTGATGTCACTGTAGCTGAGGTAGGAACTACCAATAGGCTAGGCTTTCAACTTTTGATGTACCAGACTTATGTATCTTTATGAATTGTAATAATGGCAAAGAAATGTAAATTTATTCAGAAACCCTTTTAAGGTGTAATGGCATTTAATTATGGAATAAAATGACTCGTGTTATTTTTGAATATTCATCTCTGAGACTATAACTTGTGGTGTGTGTGTTTATTGTGGGGTCACAGTACGGAGTAGTTGATTGTTTATTAAGATTAGGTGTTATTAAGGGAAATGGAACTCGTGACAACCCGGATCCCCGACCCCGGATTTGGGGGTGTTACAGAAATGGTATCAGAGCTAAGCGTTATAAACCTCAGAGATGATATGACGTTAAAATAATAAGTTCACTAAGATAATAAGAACTCTTGCCAAGTTCATAGTCGGACTACCTAACGTAGTACTGACAGTTAAAACCCTTATGGGAACCCTTATAAATATCGTGATAGAAGCGTAGTTCGTTATCGTATATGGTAGCGGGACTCCGAACCCTGAGGTTGAGGAGCAACAACGCGATGATGTTTTATTACTTATTGGAGATCAGATTATGGATCCGATAGAGCATCCTAACGCGGGACCGGATGATGTTCATATTGAGGATGTAACGGTTGATGATGTTGTCCTAGAATGGATTGTTGCTGAGAAGAATCCCGTGGAGGATCCTGACAAGAATGAATAAAGGACCACTGCGGAATTGATGACTATGGTTAGGGTGACTACCAAAGGTAGGATTGGCCGGTTACTACCGGAGGTTCGTTCAAGTTCGTAAAGATAGTAGCCCCTTTAACTCGCTGACTTGTAAGACTGAGAAGTTCGAATGGACAGAGAAATATGAGAACAACTTTCAAGAACTGAAGCAAAGATTGGCGACGGCCCCTATGATGGCGTTGCCGGATGGAAAAGGAGATTTTGTGATGTGTAGTGACGCTTCGCATAAGGAATTAGGGTGCTTCTTATATAGCACAACAAGGTAATCGCGTACGCATCAAGACAATTATGGGAATATAAAATTCAATATCCCCACCCATGAGCTTGGGCTTGTGGCAATAGTTTTTCCCTAAATATTGGAGGCACTACTTGTATGGAGAGAAGTGCAAGATTTACACAAACCATAGGAGCTCTAGTACATTTTTACGTAGAAAGAGCTCAACATATGCCAGAGGAGGCGGTTAGAGCTAATCAAGAATTATGATTGGGAGATTCTTTATCATTCAGGGAAAGCCAATGTGGTGGCTGATGCCCTTAGTAAAAAGGAGAGACTCAAGATGATAATGTCTTTGGGAGAGTTTATAAGAGATTTTGAGAAAATGGAAATAGAAGTGAAGGTAACCGGAGCCGGTACCGAAAAGCTATTTGAGATTGCAATACAACCTGAATTATTGGAAAAGAACATATTGTACCAGAAAAAGTGATGAATGAAGGTAGAGAGCCAACAAATAGATAAGAGATTAATACCGAGAAAGATGATAAGGAATAATGAGGTATTCCTACAGAATTTGGGTTCCAAATGTTCAAGAGCTTAAAGATGAGATCTTAGATGAAAGCTAGTTTGAGGAATAAGATTTAGGGCAAACCCTGAACGTGATAGTCAGGGAGGTCGCCATCAAGATAGAATGAACCCATAATATAATGAAGTGGAAAATGAGGATTTAAAACATATAGGATGACCCCGATTGTGGGGAGGAGGAGGGAACGTTCAGACTAAGGAAACAGAAGTCGAGTAAGGAAAGGAGACCCGAGACGGTACTCCTATACGACAATTTATGGACCTTTCTAGACAGAACTTAGACTATTATCCCCAACCACCACCCTGAGGAAACAATGCGGTGAGAAATTCTTTCAGGACCTTTAAGTCGCTAAGCTCTCAGAGTTCCAAGGAACAAGCTGACCCAGTTGAGGAAAGAGCCTGGCTAAAGGAAATATATAAATCATTTGAGATTCTAAATGATTGACGAATCACAAAAGACTGTTTTTGTCACTTACCCTCCTAAGAGAGAGGCCACCCGCTGGTGAAAGGCCAAGGAAGGCACGGAGCAAGAGATTATAATAAACTGATTTAAGTTCAGTCAATTGTTTTCAGGAAAGTACTTCCCAAGGTTATGGAGATAGTGTAAAAGCTTTAGAGCCAGAACAAAGGCAGACGAGTATGATGAATTATGAATCTAAGTTGTAAAAGTTGTCAAGATTCATTCTGAGGACACGAATCCAGAATGACGGGATGTTTGAAATCAATGCTTATATTGTGTTGGTTCATGAAATAATGATAAGAGAAAGGAAAAAAAAAGAAACTGAAGTGGAAAGGAATATAAAGGCAATAGAGTTTGAGGAATGATAAGGGAGTTGGGTATGAGGAAACCCTAAAGACTCGTAGCAATAGAAATAGAAAAGTATGTAATCGTCAGGATGAGGGTGATTTACCATGAGTTAAAATTGATGGTTGAAGGCATAAGAGATACATATATTTTATCCCCTGTAAGTTGGGAGGATTCGAGGAAACCTTGAGATAGTTCGAAGGATAAATAATGAGATGCGGATAGACTGAGGAGACAAGGAAGTAAGAAATTATGAAAATTGGATGAAGGAAGTGACCTTCAAGAATGTGAAGTGTAAGATCGGTGGCTTGATACCCAGGAAGGGAGACGCCATGTATGAAAGATATCCTAACATTGAGATGACTGTTGAGATAAACAACAAAAGTAAATAAGGAATTATTAAGAAGAAGTTCACGTTGAACACGACCAATATCTTCCAGAACATCCCTGTTGTCATTACCAAATTAGGCAAGCAAAGCGAAAAAAAACCGTTGTTATCTTTTGGAGGCCATATGGATTGACCTCAGTTTGAATAAGGATGTTATTGCGAAATTAAGTATAGACTATCGAAGTGAGAATGATTGAATAAGGTAATCTATCAAGTATATATGACTTGATTTATCCATGGAAGAGTATAAGTATCTTTTAAAGGTGGAATTAAGGATAAAACCCCGATAACTTGAAATGAATCCTAGGGGAATGCATAAAGGTTGGCATTTCACCCTTATTAGGGACAACATGAGTTTTGACAGTATGAATTGGAAAGGATTAAGGTAACAACAACCTTTAAGGATCAGTGGAGAAATTTTTCAGAAGTATATAGACAATGATTCTGGTATTAGTAAATGGTATCTTGATATGCCCTGTGCCTAGGGTGTACCTGATGAAGGATTTAAGGATAACCTTAGAGGTTTTACAAGGAGAAAGGTAATATTCAAAGTTCTCAAGAATAGAAATTTTGATGAAGGAAATATGGCGTATTTATAATAATGCCAGGTGGGGCACGTGTTGAACCATAAGAAAGTATAGATCGATCCAATGAGGGTCGAGATTGGTGAAAACAAGGACCCAAGATAAGAGACGTCCTAAGTATGATCGAGAGTTAGTCGTGGCAATGTTCACATCTAAAGACTAAGGCAATGACTTATGGAAAAATGGTGATTTTTTTTCTCACCAGGACTTAAGAGAAGCATTTTCACATAAGCAGTGATTGAAATGAGGTAGAAAATTTAGTTGGAGGTAGTTAAAATGACATAGATTGTAAGGAAATTTTACTATCAGGAAAGGCCAAAGAGGTGGCCAACACTTTAAGTGTAAGAGGACAATTATCGGCGCTCGTGCCAGATGAATACAGTGATAATGGTTAATTTCGTGAAGGTTGTATTATGGTGTGAAAGATTGACATTCCTTTTGATGACTGTGCGGTACTTAACCGTAATAGTAGTTTGGTAAAGATTTAATTCATGTAATCGCTGTGAACGGGCTTTCTATCTTAGAAGGTCCTATCTTGAGATAAGCCAGGAGCATGTTACGAAAGGACTAAATGAACCTTTGATCTTCATGTCTCCCAGTAAAGAAATATGGTTAATAATGGTATTAGCCTGCTATCGTTGCTTTGATTGAAACTCTTCTGCAATTTTATATGCTTCATGTCATGTATGTACGTCAGGATCAGGAATGTTCTTCACGAATCATGAATGGTGATTATGTTACCTCCTTAGAAGGATTCGATATGATATGAATGGACTCCGTATGGTTAGCTATTAAAACTTCATGAAAAATGAATGACTACAGTAGGTCAACGATGGGCCATAATAATGCAGGAATGTTTCTGTGAGTAATGAGCCGATTACTTACAACCGTGAGAGTTGTATTGGAATGGATGTTGAGAGTGAGTACCACTAATCGGGTCGTTGTGGTGTATAAGTTATCATTGATAGGCTAATTAAGTCGATTATCTACCTATTGAATACTTATTCCTTCTTATCAATAGAGAGTCGTATTATTATACGAGGAAGGTTGCGATGCAAGCATAGAATTCTAATAACGATGATATCTAGAACGAAATCCCTTATTCGAGTTTCGATGTCGAGGGAGTTTAAAAAGTGAGTGTTTATGAGCTCGAGCAAGAGCATGGGTCCATGGAATGATGGACGGAATAGTAAATATTCTGGCACGTGAAATGCGATGCTATAATACCTGATGTTGATATATATACGTATATGTTTTGTTCTCCTATGACAAACCTCTATAGTTCAGAGGTAGATTCCAAGCCATATATTTTGTGGTAGTATATTTTATATATATACAATTCTCTTCAATTCGTTCTTTTCTCTCCTTTTCATTTTGTATAAGCTGAGAAGAACAACCCTTCCAGAAGGGGAGGTATTGTCGAATGACTATCTATCTGTGTGATAGAAGCCTAGCAGGATACCACATGTTGTTTAATTGCTTGTCAAGTACTAAAGGCTGGCCACCTTCTGTACTAACTATGCAATGTAATAAGTGTTCATGATCATAGTGATCTCTCAATAAATTCTTTTACTTCTATATGAAGAACCAAGCTTTCGAAGATGGAGGCAGCTAGAGATGAAGTGGTACCAAGTATGGTGGTATTCCGATTCTAACGCGTTCGTGATACTAAGGTGGACGCGATTATTAAAAGGTTATAGAACACTAATGAGCAAAAGTGTAATCAGTATAAAATTTGGTACGGAAGATAGTAACGATTATGAACTGGAAAATAGTGGGTATTGAGAAGCAAAAGCTGTAGATCTAGATGAGATAATGGGAGTCTATACAATAGACTTGAAAGAAATTTGGAATGATCACTTAACGCGGATTGAGTTTTCTTACGATAATCAATTGTATGTCAGTATCGAGGTATCCTCTTATGAGATCCTTGAGGGAAGACAATGTCGATCTCCCTTATGTTAGGATGAAGTTATAGAGTGCAAGATGCTCGGACCCGCAGTAGTCCAAAGGACCAAGGATATAATAGATCTAATCAGAGGACGGCTGGTAGTAGACCAAGATGGATATAAGAAGTATGTTGATTTGACACGAAAGGACAAAGAATAGGAAGTAGGGGACCTAGTGCTGTTATAAGTATTCCCTTGGAAATGATGGATGTGGTTCGGAAAGAAAGAAAAGCTAAGCCCACGAATTGTTGGACCCTTGGCTATATTAAGTCGTATTGGGAAGTTAACATATGAGCTAGCCTTTCCCCGAACCTTAGCAAGTTCATAACGTGTTCCATGTATCAATGTTAAGGAAGTGTAATCCGGATGCCAGACAAATAGGGGCATATGAGCGTATAGACATGCAACCAGACGTAACCTATATGGAGCAACCAGGAAGGGTTATAGATCAAAAATGGACAAGTGCTTAGAAGAAGGGTTATCATGCTAGTCAGGGTTTGTGGCAGAACCACAATGTGGGAAAATTGACTTGAGAGTTAGAAAGTGTAATGCTAAGAAAGTATCCATATTCATTTTCTATCTGATTCCGGGACGAAATCCTTTCAAGGAGGGGAGACTGTAATAACCCCCAAAATTTTGGACTTTTGTAAACCTTATGAATAGTGATTTTGCTGATTATGATGAATAAGAAAACTTTTCATGCCACACAATATAGCAGTTCTTTTATTGATATTCTGAGGTCTTATTAGTACTCTATATGGTATATAAGTGTATGTAAAGATAGTCAGAATCCAAATTCGAACACTTTGATTTTTCCCGAAAATCCACTAGATACCGAAAGAATTGAGTATAAGGTAACATGATAAAAAGGATTTAAATTCAAGGATTTTTAGAGAGGATCATAAAAGGAATATAAAATATTGAGAAAGGTTTAGGGGAACCTAAGTAATAAGATCTCAGGTATGATCCCTCAAATGATAAACGAGAATGAAAGTTAAGCGAACCGTATAACAGATAAGCGGTTATTAGCCAAGTAATTAGGGGTTAATCAAAGAGGTTAGTGGATGATGATGTCATCACACCAACAAGAAAAAGACAAGTGTAAGAGGATGACATGAGAAAGATGACATAGGCATGGTGACATAAGCATGACAAATGGAGGGATTGGTTGGTTGATTGTGAGCCACACAATTTTTACCATGGTAACAATCTAATTAACAACAAAAGGAAGTAACCAAGCTAAACACCACACAAATCATTTAATCAAACTAGAAACATTTTTACTTCACTTTTTCTTCCCTTGCTCTCGGCCAAAACCAGAGCAGCAACTTAAAACTACCATATCTCCTTCAATACTCACTCAAATATTGTGTTCTATAGCTCGTTGGAAAGGTATTGAGATGGCCGACAACTCTTGTTCACAAGTCTCGTCCAAATAAGCAAGGTAAGACCCTCAGTTTTACAGTTCTTTAAATAGGACTTTTAGAAACTTCAAAATCTAACTTTGTGTTCTTGATTTCTTTGGAAAGATTAAGCTTGTAGGAGGTTAGATTAAGGCTCCCTAAGGATTCCTAGCAACTTAACACCTATCAAGGAAGGTATCAACTTCAAACCCTAGCTTTGATTTTATGATTCCATTAAGTTTTATTGAAGCATTGTTAGTATTAAGGCTTGATCTTTGATTATAAGTAGTTTTGGTGGATTTGTATTGATTTTGAATATTGGGTCTTTGATTGGTTGGATAAATTGGTAAAACTTGGAGTTGGGGACTGAGTTTGTAGTATGATGGTTTAATATTGTTGTATTGGTGGTTGTGAGTAAATTGATGATAATTTAGAGTGTTAACTAAATTAGAAATCGCGTAAACAGAAACGTCATAATGCCCGATTTTCCTTAACTGTTCTGTTCTTAACTTTAGGACCCGTGAACTCACTGAAAGATTCTAACCTTTGCCATGTTTAGATATTTCATGTTACGAGCTTTGTTTTGATATATGGTTCGCTTGAATCCGATGTACGGTTTAGGAGAAACGACCGTTTTAAGTAACGGCGTTTCGCGAATGAACCATTACCCCTCGCTTTACTTTGAACCCTTAGTTAAGGCCCTTAAATGACTAAATGGAGTATGAAACAATTATGTAAAGTGGACTAGGCAGTTGGTAGGGTATTCGCGAAAGCGTCGCCTTAAAATTCGTAACGGTTAATTTATTAAAAATGGTGGAGCCGAGGGTACTCGAACGACTTATGTGATTTGTTAAGCGTAAAAATGACCATAAGCAAACGTTAGGGTTCAATTGGTTAAAGTATAGTTTCTTAAGCGACCATGGTTTAATTCCGGCTTATGTTGTTGTTCATAGGTTACCGGACCCACTCTAAGCTTAAGTCTACCCCGGAGCACTCAGGCAAGTTTTCTACCTATTATACTGTTGTTGTGATGTAAATATATGTATATGCATTATCTTGTGATAAGTGCATGATTGTTATTAGCAAATTTTGCGATATATTGGAGCATGCTGATATGGTATATATGCATATCTGTTTCGTAATCTTGATATCTAATTGTTGATTCAAATGCTTATAAGTTGCATAATACCTATGCTAGAGATAAGCAGTAGTTGCGTATACCCTTAGTATAGGGGACCCAAAGGTGAACATTTTTCTAAACCGGGAGTCGATGTTTCCGAGTATAATATATATTTTCATATATATATGGATATAGTTTTCAAAACTATTAATCGAATAAGGTTTATTCGATAACTTTATTTTGTTCAATGAATATTATTAGTTGAATATTCATTCGAGGACTTATGACTCCGTTTATTTTATTTATTGAATATTATTTTCAATATTCATTTGAGGACTTATGACTCCGCTTATTTATTAAATAATATTCTTTATTTTATTAAAGAATAGTGTTTCGATAATCAAACTTATTTTCAATTATTCAAATAAAGATCTTACTTTCGTATAAGTATATCTTTGGTTATTCGTTATTCATTTCAAGTATGAGTTTTTTAAAACTTCTACTTCAATTAATTTTATAAAGATTATCCTTTATGGGAATATTATTTAATAATAATATTCAGATATTTTCTAATATATCGGGACTGATTTATTTCATTAAATCAGTATTACTCCAAACATTCTTAAAAATGTTTTCGAGTCTTCGAAATGATTTTTAAAAGTTAGAGCGGATCCCAAAACTCATTTTGATATTTAAGATCTTCCTTTCAAAGGGGATTTAAATACTCGCTCAAAACCTGAGGGATCCGGCTCAGTGGTGTATTTTACATTCGCAACGAGGTTGCTGTTTTGAGAAAGCATCTTGATTACTTGCCCATCGTTCGGGAAGTAACTTCATCTATTTGAGTCGGCATAAGCAACATTGGCTCAGTGGGCGTCCATGAAAGTGAAAGTGGCTCAGTGGGAGTCCATCAATGCGTAAGTGGCTGAGGGGCAGTCCAGCATAGGTCGTAATGTGGCCAGGGTGATGACCAGTGGAGAATTCGTCCATCTACTAGTAGAAAAGGTTACTTATTGGTATCTTTGCCTGATCAGCAAGATATCAGGTTTATGCCAAGGTTTTCTCCTTTCCAAATTCATTGGATATTACAACCCTGTTTATAATTTTCATAACAGAGGTTTTCAAGGAGTGTATGAAATGTATATATATAGGTGTATATATATATCGGGACTTAATGAAGTATCTCGTAACTTCATTTCTTTGAAATGATATTTCAAAGATTAAATCTATTCAAGTCTTATCTTGTAGTCTCATCAGTGTGATGAACTTTTGAAACTAATTATAACTTGAACGGTGATAGTAGTATTCGGAAAAGATATAAGTATATTGGAGTATCTTGTAACTTTATTTTTTGAACTTATATCTAGTAAATGATTATTATAACGACTCATGTATTTTTGAATTATTTAAATATGTAATTATGGAAATTATTAAACGAATAAAATATGTGTATTGATTCTGACCACTATATGTTGTCTGATTATTATCTATGTGTGATTTGCTGAGTACCGGGTTGTCCGCGTGATCAATTATGGAGTCGTATGGAATTGTTTTCATTTTTAAAAGTGAATTTAGTGCAAATTTATTTGCATAAATATTTGGAATGTGTCTAAAATTATTTTTATGGTTTTATAATTATAATAATTATTTTTGGGATTTTACAAAATTTAGAAATCAACATTTCATCAATTATTTAACCCTGTATTATTTTCTGATTACACTTATTTGTAAAATCTATATTTAATTCCATAATTCTTCAAAAATTATGAAACTCATATTTATTGAAGTTAAGAATATTTTGAGAATTTTAAAATTAGTTTGGAAATTTTTGGGATTAATTTCACCCGCGCGTCGATTCGTTTAAATGATAAAAGCGGGTATAGATTGTGTTTCAGAAATTGTTTTAAAATTTTGAAATTCATGTTTTTATAAACTTCGGGATATTTGAAACAATTTAAAACTGTTTTCGTGATTTTCTAAATTTATCTTAAGTGCGGTCCGGTTCGTTAATTGTGAAATGTATGTATGAGTTGCGATTCAAAAATGCTTATTAAATTATGAAAATTTTAGGTTATTAATATTTTATTATTCTGAGAATTTTATTAAATATTTGGTTATTTTTCCGATTAAATTCAACCGTAGAATTGTTCGATAAAATACAAAAACTAGAAACAATACTCGGGTTATCAGTTATTACAGGGATAGGTGTCAAAAATCTATTAAACAGAAATTAACACGTACCCCATTTCGGTGATACGTGTATGCAGAGCAGGCCTTGTGAAATTATTTCGTTTTTCTTGATTCTTTTGATTCCCTCACAAATCTCTCTTACTTTCAGTCTCTCTCTCCTTATCACTCCACCCTCTCTCCCTCCTCCCTCCCCGTTCTTCTATTCTCCCTCTCCGTTCAATTTCCGGCCACCGCCTTCATTTTCCGGTTGGTTCTGTGTGGCTTGTTTTGGGTTCAGTTGCGTGTATATATATCTATGTATGTATCTTGTGGGTGTGTGCGTTTGTGGGTGTGTGCGTCTGTGTGTGGGAGGCTGTGTGTTTTTCAGGCCATTTTTCCGGCCGTCTCTGTATTTCCGATTATGTTGTGATGTTGTGTGCGGGTTTGTACACGCATGTTTTAAGGATTCTTTCATTTATCTAATTAATTTATTTTCTGCAGAATAAATTTTGATTTCTTTCGTGAGATAAATAATTCGTGCGGGAAATTATTGATTATCGGTGGAATTTATTTGGAAACCCGACTCGTGTCGGGCACCAATAGATTTTACCGCCGTCGGCGATGAGCCCCGGCGAGCCGACGGTGGACGGTGATGAGTTTATTCTGAGTCCTAATTTTTATAAAGTAAATAAATATAAAATGCGAATAATAATTAATAATAGTATTGAATTGGTGACTGGGAAATTATGGACGTTGGTTGTTGTGATTATGGATTGTTGTGATAAATTGACGTCGATGGTGTGTCGACGGGTAGTCCGATAAACAAAGGGAATGCTGTCCGATTTCCACGAAATCGAACTCTGTAAATACGGGAACGTATCCGATGAATATCGGGACGTCGAGAAACTATATATATATATGTGTGTGTGTTTTATACAAAACATGGTTGTACGATGTGATGAAATAGTTTGCCAGATCGATAATCATGATTCCGTAAAATAAAAAGTATATGTATTTTTCGAAAACGAACACTGAACCGATCTTTGAGATTGTGAACCCTATTTGTTGCGTGTATTATTATAATATTCATAATTATGAGTCGGGTTTGAATATCGTTGGGTAAGAATTAGTATCGCGGATATGTCAAGCATACCTAGACATCTAACGTAGGGTATTTCGACCCTGTAGGTTATAATCGGGAACCTGAAAGTGAACGATGGACTAGAGATGACCTAGTAGTCAGTCGACAAGCTCAATAGAGTTTCAACAGAAAAACTTGAGTATCAAAGTCGAATCCAATGGGATCTAGTGATTGGACGTTAGAGCCTGAGCGGCAGAGTCGGCTCATAATTGATCTTTAATAGTTTTAAAGCCCTGTAAGGCAAGTATTTCTGAACCTTTCTCCAAAATACATCGCAAATATTTTCGGACTATTTTATAACATGTCGTTAGTATTCAAAATAACTCTTGTTTTATATTGCATATGCTTTAAATTATTTACCCCTGAACCCTGAATTTCCTTGATCTTGAGCCGTAAGCCTTATTCTTTGAAAATCATCCTTTGTTGATCCTCAGACACCAAACCACACAAATATGATACTATTTCCCAAATGTTTAACTAGCAAACACCAAGCACCAGAAGAAGATGGTTTGAAAACACAGAAACTTTTATACTCCAATCATTATTAGTAACATCAAAGAACCATATCCTGAAAAATCATTACTGGTTTG
This sequence comes from Apium graveolens, assembly GCF_009905375.1. NCBI lineage: Eukaryota > Viridiplantae > Streptophyta > Magnoliopsida > Apiales > Apiaceae > Apium > Apium graveolens. The sequence goes on from NC_133651.1 coordinate 18,211,766, forward strand.
ATACCTGACCCTTGTACAAACTGAAAACCGTTTCTTATACATACCCTGATATACTCTTGAGATATCCATGAGTTTTCTTACGTTTTTATGCAAATGTTTAACCATCATCGATTATGATCTTATTTTATTGAATCATATTGTTATCATATTGAACTGTTTTAGGATTGGATAGTTTTTATATATGTGGACCAGATTCGTGGTCAGACCATACCAATGGTCAAGTTAGGCCAATGTGTGCCTTGGATCCAGTAATTAGAGCGGTGCTGTGTGCTTGCTCGGGGTTAGTGCGTGACTGATCGGCAGCCTAACCTTGGTTTTTAAAACTTAAAATGAATATCCAATTCTAATGAATAGTTAAAAAGAAACTTGATTCCTTTGAATCATCTCATTTGATCATGGTTTAACCTCAGTTATCGTTATCATGACTTGCTGAGCTAGATAGCTCACCCTTGCGATTCTTTTATATATTTTACAGTTGAAAGGAATATGGATAATAGTGATGTTCCTCAGTCTAAAGTGCGGGCTAAAGTTTCAGTCGAGTTGGATCGAGCTAGCAGAAGTTTCATGCGGTAAAGAGATAGTCAGATTGTAAGAATGATTTTATTATCAATTGTAAGTTAAATTAGTTGGGATTTGGTACGATGTAATAATTAAGGTTGTGGCTTGTTGTCATACTTTAACCTGTTGCGATCCGTGGTTTTGTGAAGCAGGGTCATTATAAATAATATTTCCAATACAGGTTGATATATTGTGTTTGTGTTGTGGACCCCAAACTTCTGACCCACGTTTGGAGGGTGCCACAGGTTGGTATCAGAGCTACAGGTTATAAGTCACTGAAACAAGCCTAGATTGTCGGGATTGGGTAGAGGGTTAGGATTAGGAATAGGAAATAGAAAGATAAGACGTCGCGAGGATGAGTGCGATTACATAGTAAGTCTCCGGCACAGTTCGTATTGTGATACGGGACTCTCAGCTTGCGACGTGATTTCCAAATAACGGCAATGGCAGATCCTAATTTCCCGATGTTATTTGATCATTTGGAGCTTTCCGTTTGAGGATCGTCATCTTCTCTCAAATTGGATTTGTACCTTGTTCCTCCATCAGTATTAATGGTACTACCTTCTGTTATAACGGTTGCACCTCTTCAAGCTATTCTACGCTATATTTCCATCTTTTGATATGAGATTACCTATTCAAGAACCTCCATCTGATTATTCTTCTTTCACTGGACATTAGGTTGTGAGTGTATATCTTCAGTTTACCCTACACCCTGTTCTATACCGTCAGTTTAAAACTTGTCCTATGAAGCAATTGTACCTATGAGAATGGATGTGGGAGCCGCAGTAAATGGTGAGTACTTGAGATATAAATAAAGGTGAGAAGAAGTCTAGAAAGAAGATTCAGGTGTTCCGAAGGATAATTGTTACCGGATTACCAGAAGCCATTAGTAATTAGGTCACCCATGACTAGCTTGTGGAATGAATTAGATAATCATTGAAAATAGAGAGTTAGAGGAGATTATGGATCTGGAGTTTTCTTGAAATTAGATAGTGGTGTTATGACAATGTGATATATTTATAGTAACAAGGTAATGTGACATTAGCCGATTTGTTGGCTATTGGATAGCCTGTTCTACTTGATTACTGCAACGATAATGTTGGGAGTATTATCAGTATGGAAACTTTGAGGTGAAGCTGCGAATAAGATAACATGCAACGATAATTGAAGTTTTCGTTGATTAAGGAAGGCAAATGGACACGATAAAGAAGAAAAGGTAGATTGAAGTAAACGGACTATTAGGTGATTGTTTCTTTAATTTGGTACCTTGTTATAGGTAGGAAGGACAACAACCAACTCATATAGTAAGGACAACCAGATTTGTGGTTTTCAAAATTTTTAAACAAGTTTTCGAAAAAGACTTTTCCTTACAAAATTTCTAAAAGCCTTTTCAAATAAAATGATTTTTAAACATTGGTTGTCAATTTACTATTTGAGTCTCTTGTTTGTTAAAAAGCTCGGATTACCTGGAAGAATGCTGTTTCAAACTTAGTATTGCTAATTTCGAGAACGAAGTAACCTATGATTATGAAAAAGTTAATTATTCTTAACAGTAAAGTGCAAGTATTGTTTGATAAAATTACAATGATATCAGTGTACGGAGTAACTATACATTCAATTATTAGGACTATCAGAGTTCGAAGAATTCATTGATTTAGCAAAAGCCGGAGCGTGATCGAGGAAAATTGGAAAAAAAAAAAAAATTCCAGACCTCTCTAAAAGCAGAGTATTACTAACAAACGGATCGTTATGTCGAATGGTACGTGGTTATTCTAAATTAAAAGAGGAATCTCGAAGTTATCAGGTAGGAACACCATTATAATCAAATTGTTAAGGTATTATACGTTTAAGTGCGATGTTAAATACGCAAAACTTAGTAAGTAAGAATTCATTATAATGCTTGGTTGCGAAGACATTTCAGCGGACTTTCTAAAGTTGTTATATGACGCAATTGGGATATGATCGAACGAGCTCGAAAGATGAATACAAATGAAATGTGGATGGTAACCAGTGGTATCGTTCTTGTCTTCAATATTACCGCGTATATTCCTTTTTAATTCCTAAAAATGTATGAACTTCTTTTCTTAATCCTTTATGATGATATCAAAAAGGAAGATATTCCATTCCTTTCAAATTTATTTGCTTCCCTCAAGTTTTGTTTTCTGATTGGGATAAACAGTGTTGTGGTGAGACACTTTGTCCGAATGATGAAGAGTCGGGTGGGACGCCACCTAATCATGTGCTGTATGCCATATGGTACAAAAGACTGGCCATCTTAAGTACCAATGTGGTTGTCTCATTCATATTCAAATCCTTACTTCTTCTTTCTTTTCAACTCTAATTTTTGTTGAATTTTGAATCCTTCTAGTCGTTTCGTTGTACTGTTGTTCTTTGTAAAAGGTTTTCAGATAGAAATCAACGTATCCTGAGTTAAGCGGACGAAGTTCCATCTACGTCTTATGCATGGGAAGGAAATAAGGGCACCTGGCGAGGATTGCAAATCACTAGTCCCAGTGAAGAATCCACTAAGAATCAAGGGAATCTACTCCAATAAGGAATATGTTTTTCAAGAACGAGGATACGCGATTTTCCTGTGAAATATGTTATTCAAAATACGGATGTGATGATATGGATGATCAAGGTGAATACCTTATGCGTTAAAGTATTAAAAGATGTGGGAGAAACTTAATTATTTATCTCTCAAAATTTTGTTGATAAGATGAATTACCCTGTTGAATTGATAAGATTGTGATTAAAGGACTAGCAAGTCAAGAACGTGTGGTTGTTAAATAAGTAAGTACCAATGATGAAATTGAGATTCCTGGCAATAAGTTGTGTAGAATTGATATCCTGGAAGATAAAATGATTTAATATTATTCTAAGGAATGGATTGACTACTAAAGCATGATGTCCAGGCAGACCGTCGTGATGAAGAAATAGTCCTAAAGACGTTAAGTGAGAATATGATGAGATATAAAGGAAGAAGGAGAGTAAAGAATTTGTTAACAATGATTACGGTGATCAAGATGTGAGCATTATAGTAGTCATGAGATAAATAAAAGTCAGAAGCAAACAAAATTTGAATATTTTATAACGATTAAAGAGTTTCAAGATATGTTTTCAAATGGGTTATCAATATTCTCTCCAGATAAAGAAATGAAGCTCACGATTGACTTAGCACCTGAAACGAAGCCAGTGACCAGGGCCTTACACAAAATGGCACCAGTTAGAATGAGGAAGTTAGCAAAGCGGATGCAAGAAATGCTAGAAGAAGAAGTAATTAAATCCAGTGTATCCCATGAAGTGCACCAGTACTAATCGTTAATAAGAAAATGGAAGTATGAGATTATGCGTCGACTAAAGCCAGCTCAACAAGTTTACTATCAAGAGTAAGTATCTGTTACCTCGAGCTACTGATTTGTTGATCAAACAAAAGAAATTAAAGTTACTATGAATAAGGAAGACCAAAAGCACCAACAAAAGTGAGAAGTTTCACCATGGACCGGTTATTACTGAGAATTTGTGCAAGATCTCCTAAAAGTTGCAATAAATTTGACGAAACTAACCAGGAAAAAGCAAGAAGTTTATATAAAATAGAGAAGGGTGAAGAAAGTTTAGCGGAGTTAAATGAAAGAATGATTATAGCACCTGCCTTATCACTTTGAAATTATCGAGGAGATTTAGTAGTTTATAGTGATGCTTCTCATAAGAAAGTAGGATGTGTGTTGATGCTGCACAGTAAAGTTATGGTATATGCATCCAGACAACCGAAACCTTATGAGCAGAAGTATCCTACTCATAATTGGGACTAGCAGTAATAATATTTTCTTCGAAAAATTGGAAAACATGATATGTATGGAGAAATGTGTAAGATATATACGGACCATAAGAGTTTGAAGTATGTATTCACGAGGAAAAGCAGATGTAGAGGCAGGCGATAAGTAAAAAGAAGAAAACGAACATAGAAACTGTACTAGAAGAATTATCTATGGAATTTTAGAAGTTGGAGTTGGAAGTCAGATATGTAATCCCGAGGAAACAAGGATGTGTAGTATAACCTTTCAGTCAGAATTGTTGAAAAAAAAATAAGGAGTTGTCAAAGGAAGATAATGGATCATGATGTTAACAATGAGTAAGAGGAAGATTATGCATCCAGAAGAACGATCACGATATTCCTAGGTTTTCTTCCAGCACTTGGATGCTACAAGTAGAAGGATTAAGAAATGAGATCCCACGGGGAATTCACTATATAAAGTATTGAATTTATTAAAGATATGCCAAGATATACGGAAATTTAAAGAAAAATAGTGATAACCAGGTATAAGAAGGAAACTTCAAGATGGATTAGGAAGTGTTGGACATGTCAAAGGATTAAGGCAAAGTATTGGAGGCCTCGTGGATAAGGCAAACCCAGGGAGTGGTTTTATAAGAAGTGAATCGTAAAGTGTACCAGTAATGTTGATAGAGAAAAAGGAATAAAATTATGAGATTACATACTGATTGTCGGGAGTTAGACAAAACAACAAATAAGAATAAGTGACCTCTACAAAGAATAAATTACCTACGAAACCTAATTCATGAAGTGTGTTATGTCTCGAAAATTAACTTAAGATCAGACCTGAGAACCTATTAGAGATTACGATTAAAGTGAGTAAAGAGCATTGCAAGCTCTCGTGATATTATGTGATATAACAAGTGTACCAGGTGATTATAAGGAATTAAAGATCATGGTGTATAAGGAGTACTTAAATAAGCAAACTGTATTTATTGATAACATCCTCAGCTACTCAAATAAACAAGAAAGTCTTCGTGAAATGCCCAAAGATTTTTCTCCAAGGATCGGAAGGAAAGCAATTATGCGTTGAGTTTCAAGAATGAAATTTTGACTAAGGTTAACAAAAGACTCTAATTAATCCGTTAACAACTACCTGAGCAAAGCCGTATGGTAACAGATGCCTTATACCGACAGAAAGGATTGGATGTAATTAAGACCACCGAGGAGTTAACAAACGAATTGGAAAGAGTGGAATATGAAGTTCAAATACCTAAAAGTGTTAATAAGTGAATATATGAGATTACTTTTCAACCTTAATGGATAAAAATGAATAGAAGATGTTTAAATGTCTGGAAGCTGAAGTTAAAAATGAGCACCGCCTATTATCCTTAAACGGAGAGTCAAAGTATGAAAGTGATTCAGGAAATGTAAGATATGTTGAGAGATTGAGTTTTAAGGAAACACTGGAATGATTATTTATCATCGATATCAGGTTCCCATTTCTTATCAAGATAAAGTGGGAGAAAGAATATTGTTAAATTCTAAGTTAATCCAGCACACCAATGGCGTAAAAATATGGATTGAAGCAGCTCAGAGTAAAAAAAGAAAGAAGCGGAATTGTATCGAGGGAGAGTATGAATATAGAAATAGGACCAGTAGTATTAATAAAAATATTGTCTTGAAAGAGATTAGATAAGTTGAGTAGAAGGGACATGTCAAGTCCTAAAATTAGTGAACCATTCAAGGAATGGATAAATATAGATAAAGTTGTTAATAAGTTGATATTATCATCACAAACGTGTGTACGTTAATGTGTTGGGCCTGCTAAGGTTAAAGCGATAAGTATCTGATTTGAACTAAGTAAGTAGGAGCCAATGGACTCTTGTCCAAGTTTGTTCTGCATATAGTGATCGATCCAAATTTTCGATCGTTAAAGGCAAGTCCTTGTAAATGAGTGTATATCTATAGTAAGTACATTTGAAATACTCGAGTAGAAAAGTCTACTTGGGAAATTAGAGTCAGATATGCTTGACAAACATCCTCACTTGTTTAGTTAGACCAGATTCTGAGGACAGAATCTTTTTAAGGGGGGAAGGATATAACGACTCATGTATTTTTGAATTATTTAAATATGTAATTATGGAAATTATTAAACTGAATAAAATATGTGTATTGATTCTGACCACTATATGCTGTTTGATTATTATCTATGTGTGATTTGCTGAGTACCGGGTTGTCCGCGTGATCAATTATGGAGTCGTATGGAATTGTTTTCACTTTTAAAAGTGAATTTAGTGCAAATTTATTTGCATAAATATTTGGAATGTGTCTAAAATTATTTTTATGGTTTTGTAATTATAATAATTATTTTTGGGATTTTACAAAATTTAGAAACAACATTTTATCAATTATTTAACCCTGTATTATTTTCTGATTACACTTATTTGTAAAATCTGTATTTAATTCCATAATTCTTCAAAAATTATGAAACTCATATTTATTGAAGTTAAGAATATTTTGAGAATTTTAAAATTAGTTTGGAAATTTTTGGGATTAATTTCACCCGCGCGTCGATTCGTTTAAATGATAAAAGCGGGTATAGATTGTGTTTCAGAAATTGTTTTAAAATTTTGAAATTCATGTTTTTATAAACTTCGGGATATTTGAAACAATTTAAAACTGTTTTCGTGATTTTCTAAATTTATCTTAAGTGCGGTCCGGTTCGTTAATTGTGAAATGTATGTATGAGTTGCGATTCAAAAATGCTTATTAAATTATGAAAATTTTAGGTTATTAGTATTTTATTATTCTGAGAATTTTATTAAATATTTGGTTATTTTTCCGATTAAATTCAACCGTAGAATTGTTCGATAAAATACACGAACTAGAGACAATACTCGGGTTATCAGTTATTACAGGGATACGTGTCAAAAATCTATTAAACAGAAATTAACACGTACCCCATTTCGGTGATACGTGTATGCAGAGCAGGCCTTGTGAAATTATTTCGTTTTTCTTGATTCTTTTGATTCCCTCACAAATCTCTCTTACTTTCAGTCTCTCTCTCCTTATCACTCCACCCTCTCTCCCTCCTCCCTCCCCGTTCTTCTATTCTCCCTCTCCGTTCAATTTCCGGCCACCGCCTTCGTTTTCCGGTTGGTTCTGTGTGGCTTGTTTTGGGTTCAGTTGTGTGTATATATATCTATGTATGTATCTTGTGGGTGTGTGCGTTTGTGGGTGTGTGCGTCTGTGTGTGGGAGGCTGTGTGTTTTTCAGGCCATTTTTCCGGCCGTCTCTGTATTTCCGATTATGTTGTGAAGTTGTGCGCGGGTTTGTACACGCATGTTTTGAGGATTCTTTCATTTATCTAATTAATTTATTTTCTGCAGAATAAATTTTGATTGCTTTCGTGAGATAAATAATTCGTGCGGGAAATTATTGATTATCGGTGGAATTTATTTGGAAACCCGACTCGTGTCGGGCACCAATAGATTTTACCGTCGTCGGCGATGAGCCCCGGCGAGCCGACGGTGGACGGTGATGAGTTTATTCTGAGTCCTAATTTTTATAAAGTAAATAAATATAAAATGTGAATAATAATTAATAATAGTATTGAATTGGTGACTGGGAAATTATGGACGTTGGTTGTTGTGATTATGGATTGTTGTGATAAATTGACGTCGATGGTGTGTCGACGGGTAGTCCGATAAACAAAGGGAACGCTGTCCGATTTCCACAAAATCGAACTCTGTAAATACGGGAACGTATCCGATGAATATCGGGACGTCGAGAAACTATATATATATATATATATATATATATATATATATGTGTGTGTGTGTGTGTGTGTGTGTTTTATACAAAACATGGTTGTACGATGTGATGAAATAGTTTGCCAGATCGATAATCCTGATTCCGTAAAATAAAAAGTATATGTATTTTCCGAAAACGAACACTGAACCGATCTTTGAGATTGTGAACCCTATTTGTTGTGTGTATTATTATAATATTCATAATTATGAGTCGGGTTTGAATATCGTTGGGTAAGAATTAGTATCGCGGATATGTCAAGCATACCTAGACATCTAACGTAGGGTATTTCGACCCTGTAGGTTATAATCGGGAACCTGAAAGTGAACGATGGACTAGAGATGACCTAGTAGTCAGTCGACAAGCTCAATAGAGTTTCAATAGAAAAACTTGAGTATCAAAGTCGAATCCAATGGGATCTAGTGATTGGACGTTAGAGCCTGAGCAGCAGAGTCGGCTCAGAATTGATCTTTAATAGTTTTAAAGCCCTGTAAGGCAAGTATTTCTGAATCTTTCTCCAAAATACATCACAAATATTTTCGGACTGTTTTATAACATGTCGTTAGTATTCAAAATAACTCTTGTTTTATATTGCATATGCTTTAAATTATTTACCCCTGAACCCTGAATTTCCTTGATCTTGAGCCGTAAGCCTTATTCTTTGAAAACCATCCTTTGTTGATCCTCAGACACTAAACCACACAAATATGATACTATTTCCCAAATGTTTAACTAGCAAACACCAAGCACCAGAAGAAGATGGTTTGAAAACACAGAAACTTTTATACTCCAATCATTATTATAGTAACATCAAAGAACCATATCCTGAAAAATCATTACTGGTTTGATACCTGACCCTTGTACAAACTGAAAACCGTTTCTTATACATACCCTGATATACTCTTGAGATATCCATGAGTTTTCTTACGTTTTTATGCAAATGTTTAACCATCATCGATTATGATCTTGTTTATTTAATCATATTGTTATCATATTGAACTGTTTTAGGATTGGATAGTTTTTATATATGTGGACCAGATTTGTGGTCAGACCATACCAATGGTCAAGTTAGGCCAATGTGTGCCTTGGATCCAGTAATTAGAGCGGTGTTGTGTGCTTGCTCGGGGTTAGTGCGTGACTGATCGGCAGCCTAACCTTGGTTTTTAAAACTTAAAATGAATATCCAATTCTAATGAATAGTTAAAAAGAAACTTGATTCTTTGAATCATCTCATTTGATCATGGTTTAACCTCAGTTATCGTTATCATGACTTGCTGAGCTAGATAGCTCACCCTTGCGATTCTTTTATATATTTTACAGTTGAAGGGAATATGGATGATAGTGAAGTTCCTCAGTCTAAAGTGCGGGCTAAAGTTGCAGTCGAGTTGGATTGAGCTAGCAGAAGTTTCATGCGGTAAAGAGATAGTCAGATTGTAAGAATGATTTTATTATCAATTGTAAGTTAAATTAGTTGGGATTTGGTACAATATAATAATTAAGGTTGTGGCTTATTGTCATACTTTAACCTGTTGCGATCCGTGGTTTTGTGAAGCAGGGTCATTATAAATAATATTTCCAATACAGGTTGATATATTGTGTTTGTGTTGTGGACCCCAAACTTCTGACCCTGGTTTGGAGGGTGCCACAGCAGTGGCCATGGAAGTTGATGCAGTAGAACTGTCTTGCATTCCAAACTTCTTGAGTAAATTTCTGGTGTACTTGGATTGATTTATGAAAATACTTTCTTCAGTTTGCTTGACTTGAATTCCCAGAAAATGGCTAAGTTCTCCCATCATACTCATTTGATATCTTGACTGCATTAATTTGGAAAATCTTTCACAAAGTTTTGTATTTGTAGAGCCAAAGATGATATCATCAACATATATCTGTACCAAAAGTAAGTCATTTCCATGGTTGAGGTAGAATAAAGTCTTGTCAATTGTGCCTCTGTGAAATCCACTTTCCAAAAGGAATTGAGTCAGAGTCTCATAACATGCTCTAGGAGCTTGCTTAAACCCATAAAGTGCTTTGTCAAGCCTGTAGACATGATTTAGAAATTTTGTATCTAGAAAGCCTGGAGGTTGTTCAACATATACCTCTTCCTTTAATTCTCCATTGAGAAAAGCACTTTTCACATCCATTTGAAAGACTTTAAACTTCTTGTGAGCAACATAAGCCAAAAAGATTCTTATGGCTTCCAATCTAGCAACTGGAGCAAATGTTTCATCATAGTCAATATGTGGCGCCCTCCAAACCCGGGTCAGAAGTTTGGGATCCACACAAACACCTTAATTATAACCTGCTTATAACAATAATAAAGATAATAATAATATATGCAATGACCCTACTTACCAATCACCGCGGACCCCAACAGGTTAGAGTATGCACACAAGCCAAACACACTAATATATTACAAACCGTTCAAATCCCAACTATTTCAAATTCAAACTGAGTATTAAACATTATTACAAACTTTTACAAACTTAAATTATTCCAAAAGAAGCCTACTAGCTCAGCTTTCTCAACCTGAACCCCTAGCTCTCGCGATGGACTGGGGATCCTCTTTACCAACTGGTTCCTTTTTAACTGGAAAGAATATAAACAACATCGCACAAATGAGCTAACTAGCTCAGCAAGTCACAATGACAAAACTGAGAATAATGATCATCAGGTGAATATGTTTATGATATCAAGTGAACAATGGATTATGATTTAGAATTGGATATTATACTTTTAATTTAAAAACCAAGGTTAGGCTGCTGATCAGTCACGCACTAACCCCGAGCAAGGCACACAACATTGCTCTAACTACTGGATCCAAGGCACACATTGGCCTAACTTGACCATTATATGGTCTGACCACGAATCTGGTCCACAATTTTATAAAAACAATCCAATTCTAACATAATAACAGAATATGCAATAATAAACAATAACCGAAATCATTAACAACTATAAATGTTTAACAATGAAAGGGTTTCAATCCTTGTAAGGATCAATAAGGCAATTTAAAAGCTTGCATGCTGGGTAATGAAAGAATTGGATAACAAAGGAATCAACATTTCAGGGTTTCAAAGATTTGGGCTTTCAATGCATAGGATACAATGATTGAATGTACAAGTAATTCAGTTCAGTGTTTGGGATTTTGTTTGCATGTATTTGTGGAGTAGTATCGTATACTTGAGGTTCGTGTTTGGGTATACAACAATCAATGGTCTAGAAAGAATAAGGTTCATGGCTCAAGAACAATAACTGAAATCAGGATTTAGGTTTCCGTGCTTCAAAGCACTTGCAATGTCAACAAGACTATCAAGAATTACAATATCTCGAGGAAGTTCAGAACACTTGCCTGATATTAGCGTACTATCCTGCACTTGCTTTCAATCACAATCGTCTTACTCCTCAACTACCTGTTTCCCTTTCCTAAGCCTTGCCTCTTCTGCTCACATATCATAAGCATCTATCAATCATCAACTCACAGGATTCTATTCAACACATACTTCTATCTACCCTTCGTTTTACCCAAATCCGATTAACGGATTGAAATCTATGCAATAACCAAGTAAATACCGAATATATAGACCGATAGTCAAACAACAGGTCACGTATAACACATAATACATCACGTAATCAATGACATATCATCTATAAAGAAGTCTCGGGTCATAAATATATTTTCGGGTATTTAAAATGATTTTTAAAACATTTTTCGGAATTAAAACAGGGTCGTTGGATCAATTTTGGAATAATAAACAGGGTTCGGTTGGCCAATTCTGGCTCCGAAACAATTTTAGAATAATTATCGAGCCTTGGAAATAATTTAGAATAATATTTTAAAGCTCGAAACTATTTTTCAGAATTTTTAAATCATTTTTAAATAATTAATTCTAATTAAATAACTAATTAAAATCAATTAATAATTAATTAAATCAATTAATCAATTAATTTTCGAATTAATTGACTAATTAATCAATTAAAAATTAACTAAAATTAATTAACTAATTAATTCAGATTTATTTGTGAATAAAAAAATAATTTTCGGAATTAAAATAATAATTTTTAGAATTTTCAGAAATTAAAAACGAATTTTTATAATAAAAATAAATAAGAAATATGATTTTTAAACATTTTATAAACAGGAATCCTAAATTTGCAAAGTCTGGAAACCTCAGGGACCTAACTGCATCGTTTTCAAAAGTTGGGGTACCAAACTGTAATTTTCCAGCTCTTCGCCGGAAAACAGTCGGGTTCGCCGGAGAACACGTTCCCGGCGTCCTCACCCCACCAACACCTCCAGATCACATCTACATAACATCAGGAACACAACCATGCAATCAATTCATCCTAACAATCCCTGAGTTGGCAATTTGGCCGTGAAGTTTTCCAGTTTCCGGCGAACATCGGAAAACTTCAAAACACAACTCCCTTCTCTACAGACCTTGTTGGTTCATGAAACTTATACGACTAGATTGCAAATTTCACAGAGAACACAACCCACTATAACACATCATCAATCTATCACAGAATAAGAAATCCCCAAATTTAAATTAAGAACATTCATACGGGTTATAAACCCTAATTTTGAAATTCAAAAATCAAACTCAAATTTGAACATGTTATTGAACTCCAAATCAGACGTATGACATATGAAAATCATCAGGAAAACAAGCTCTACAACATGCAATCATCAAATCATACAAACAATCATCCGAACAAAAATTCATATTTTTAATAAAATAAATTCGAAAATAAATAAATTTTTAGAAAAATAACCTTGATTTCTGCAGTGAAACAAAGCTCAGAATCTGATAGAACACTTCAAATCCTTCGTTTTGGTTACTCAAGCTTTGAAAACAGAGATCGGTAACACCTTCGTTTTACTGTTTGATTCTTAGAACAGTTTTAAGAAATTAGGGCTTTTCTCTGAAAATTATATAATTAACTATCTGCAAATGATTTTGATACGAAATAAAATACGGTAAAAGGCTATTTATAATTATGGAAAATTTGTATCCCGTTGGATCATTCCGGATATAAAACGGTACGTTTATTTGTAAAAATTGATCCAAACGGTATCGGTTTTCGGGATAATTATCCAAATCAGTACAATTTGTACTGCGGTCTTGGTCTCAGCGCCTGGTTACACGTATTACGAAGTGATAATTGGGATAGTTTAATAAAAAGCTCCGGTTTATCGAAAATACGGGTTTTATTGATTTACCGAAACGAATATTGTATCGAAAATGTTGCGCCGGGACCCGCGCAGGACAAACCGTAAGCCGGATCGAAAAAGTCGAAACATGGAAAATGCTCGGAATATTACAATTAGGTTAGGAAGGAGTTCTCGGAAGAGTTTCGGGTTCCAAAAACGTAACAACGGTTGACGTCGGTTGGTTCCCGTTTTTATAAAATAGATTTTAATTACCCGGAAAAAGATTTTAGAAATTTCATATGATTCTTATAAATCCATAAATCAACATAAAAATAATTAGGAAGATATAACAATTATCTATATTTTATTTTGGACATATAAAAATTAAAATACTCAATTAATATTATTTTTGAATATTCAAGTACAGATAACACTTAACAATTAACTCACAGAATAGATACTGTGCACACATAATAATATCAAAAATAATTACACGATATATCCCGGATATTACATCCTTCCCCCCTTAAAAGGATTCTGTCCTCAGAATCTCCTAAGAAAACAAATGAGGGTACTTTTCTCTCATATCACTTTCTAATTCCTAGGTTGACTCTTCAACCTTTGGATTTCTCCACAATACTCTTACTAACTTTACCACTTTATTTCTCAATACTTTCTCTCTTGCCTCTAGAATCTCTATCGGACTCTCTACATATGATAAATCTGCCTGAAGCTCTATTGGCTCATATTCTATTACATGCCTGGAGTCTGGATTATATTTCTTGAGCATCGATACATGAAAAACATTGTGAATGTGCTCTATGTGCGGAGGTAACGCCAATTCGTAAGCTACTTTTCCAACGCGCTTTAGGATCTCAAAAGGTCCGACATATCTTGGGCTTAGCTTCCCTTTCTTTCCAAACCTCGTTAGTCCTTTCCATGGTGATACTTTCAGTAATACCAAGCTTCCTTCTTCAAATTCCATGTCTTTCCTTGATTGCTCTACATATTTCCTCTGATGATTTTGAGCGGCTATTAATCTTTTCTGGATAAGTTCAACAACTTCCTTTGTCTGCTGTACCAGTTCAGGTCCAAGTATCTTGCGTTCTCCTACTTCGTCCCAATATATTGGAGATCTACATTTGCGTCCATAAAGGGCTTCATAGGGTGGCATTCCAATGCTGGCATGATAATTGTTGTTGTAAGCAAACTCTACCAGAGGTAAATGTTCGTCCCAACTTCCTTTGAAATCAATCGCACAAACACGTAACATATCCTCGATTGTCTGGATCGTTCTTTCACTTTGGCCATCCGTTTGGGGGTGATAAGCTGTACTCATATTCAGTCTTGTTCCCAAACATTTTTGAAAACTCTTCCAGAATCTTGAATTAAACCTTGGATCTCGATCAGATACGATAGACACTGGAACTCCATGACGAACTACAATTTCTTTTAGGTACATATGGACCAACTTGTCGAGCGAAAATCTTTCATTTATAGGCAGAAAATGAGCTGACTTGGTAGGTCTATCTACTATAACCCAAATGGCATCATGATTAGCCCTTGTCCTTGGTAATCCAACTATGAAATCCATGGTAATATGTTCCTACTTCCATTCTGGAATCTCCAATGGCTGTAGCAATCCACTTGGTCTTTGATGCTCTGCTTTAACTCTCTGACAGGTATAACATTTGTTAACCCATTCCGCAATTTCCCTCTTCATATCTGGCCACCAATAATTTTTCTTTAAATCTCTGTACATTTCACTACTAGAAATAGTAGATACGACATCGGTGCTTAGACATCGGCATGTAATGCACCCGATGTTAAAAGCATGTTTAACATCGGTTTAGAAAAAAGCGATGTTAAAATCCTGTTTAACATCGGTTTTACATAGTAGCCGTTGTCTATGTTCAATTTTAAAATAATAACAAATTAATGTTTTTCACTTCAACATCGGTTATTTATGCTAACCGTTATCTATAACCATTTCTAAAAAATGACTAAATAAATATTTCAGTTCCCCCGCTGAGTACCCAAATTTTCCCCCGTAACAAAAAAGTTGAAAAATTATTTCCCCCTTCTCCCTTTACTCACACACCCATACATCTCTATCTCTGTCTCTATCTTCATCTTTATCTCTCTCCCTCTCTCCCCCAAACCTTGACTCTCCCTCTCTCTCAAACTCGCGGCTCTCTCTCTTTGCTATCTCTCTCAGACCACCGCTCTATCTCAAAAACCCTAATTCTCTCTCTCAAATATTGAACTTCATCTCCTTCAGCTCTCTCTCTCTCTCTCTCTCTCTCTCCCTCTCTCTCTTTCTATCTCTCTCTGTCTCCTTTCTTACCGCTACTTTCTTGTAAACCTAATTTAAACCTAATACAAAATCACTGAATCGAGATTTGTCTCTCTCTTTCTCCACTCTCTTCCGTCTCCCTATCTATATCTTGATGGAAGCTTCGATTTATGTAAAATTGATTGGTAAAGGTTAGATTTCGGCCATGGTGAAAGCGATTGACGATGGTTTGAAGAAAGGGAAGGAGTTTTCCGTCATAAATCGGGCTAGAAATTGTTAGTATTATTTAATTTGGCGATGAATGGTCTTTCCAGAGAAGCACTAGACTCTTTTGCACAGATGCATCTTTAGTGATCTATCAGAACCTGATTTAAGCGATGAATTAAGAAGACAAAATTCTATTCCAATTTTTTGAGATGTAATATTATTCACAGAATTAGAAACAAGACACCTGTTAAGTTTCAGACTATCTCATTCAAATTGACAGTATGCTATAACATGATCCATCTTAATATCTGTGATATGAGTCCTTCTTTTACTAGGTAAGACATTATAAAGTAATTATTACTTACTATTTCTATACTCAGCATATTTTTCTTGTAACCAGGTCAGTATCTTACAGAAGTTGTTGAAAGTCCTTATTATGTTGCGCCTGAGGTGTTGCATAAATATTATGGACCTGAAGTTGACGTATGGAGTGCTGGCGTTATTCTATATATTTTACTATGTGGAGTTCCTCCTTTCTGGGCAGGTATTAGGAGTTAAAAGTATCACATGTTGAGCTTAAGAGTTTTTACCTGTGTGTAGTAATTGTGGCAGTTGATGATATTCCTCTTTGTTCGTATAATTTTTGGCAGAAACCGACTCTGGAATCTTCGGAGCGATTTTGAAAGGAAATATAGATTTTAAATCTGAACCATGGCCATCGATTTCAGACGGTGCAAAAGATCTAATAAGGAAGATGCTTGACAGGTCTCCTAAACAGAGAATAACTGCTCACGAAGTCTTATGTGAGCCATTGATATGCTTGATAGTTAGTATACTTTCGTGAGATTTATGTAGAAACTCTTTGTATTGATGTGATTCATGAACTTGCAACTGAATTCTATTGCAGATAATGGTAGCTTATGTTTATATTGCATTGCTTGGTTTTTTTTTTTTGTAAATGTAATTGGTTCATTGGATGTGAACAGTATCAGGATGGCATGCAATATACAAAATATTAACATCACATTGGTAAATATAAAACGATGTAAAAAATATAAGAAAGATATCAGGTAAAATAATATTAAATGAAAAAGAACTAAAAAAACTGATGTGAAATAGTCATTTGACATCGGTTCTGAAAAGAAACTCAATGTATTTTAAGTCAAATAACATCGGTTAGAGAAACTGACTGATGTTAAACAAAAAGATTTAACATCGGTTTCGTGAAGAACACCCATGTCTTATCCATCATTTCACATCGGGGGGCTAATTTAACCGATGTCTGATTAAACATTTCACATCGGCCAACTTATCTAACCGATGTCTGATCTAGCATTTCACATCGGTTTGTTCGAAAGAATTTTAATAAATGGCTTTTAGAGCTTGTAGGTTTCATGTTTCAATGGATAAATACCTCATAATATACTCATATTCACCTTAAAATAATGTAATATAAGCTAAAATTTGTTGCAAAGACATCACATTTAATCTTAAAACCGATGTATAGCACTGTAATAGACATCGGCTGTTAACCGATGTCAAAAGCTAATGACATTTAACATCACACGCGAAGACATCGGTTCAGATTTTTTTTAACATCGGTTCTGAACCGATGTCTGATCCCGTTTTTCTAGTAGTGTTTTGGTACTCCCTGGATGGATGGAATATCTTGAACTATGTGCTTCTTGTAAAATTTCATTCTTTAACTCCGTCACTGGTGGAATCCAGATTCTAGATGAAAATCTCAAAATGCCTTGATCATCCTTCTGCGTGCATAATTCTTCACCTACCAAACGATTTATATCTTGATCCATTACATCTTTCTGACATTTCTTCATTTTCTCCAACAACTCCGGCTGGAAAGTCATACTGTACACTTTCGCTTCCTCAGGTTCGCAAATTCTAATTTCCAATTCCAATTTCTGAAATTCCTTATATATATCCTCAGGTACTGATAACTCATTTAACTTTTCCTTCCGACTTAACGCGTCTGCCACCACGTTCGCTTTACCGGGATGATAATTAATCGAGCAATCATAATCCTTGATCAATTCTAACCATCTCCTTTGCCTCATATTAAGTTCCTTCTGGGTAAATATATATTTCAAACTTTTGTGATCCGTGAAAATCTCACACTTTTCTCCATACAAATAATGTCTCCAAATCTTCAAAGCAAAAACTATAGCTGCTAGCTCCAAGTCATGAGTAGGATACTTTTGTTCGTGTGGTTTCAATTATCTTGACGCATACGCAATCACCTTTTCGTGCTGCATTAAAACACATCCTAATCCTTTATGAGAAGCATCGCTATAAATTACGAAATTCCCTTGATCGTCTGGAAGTGACAAAACAGGTGCCGTGATTAATCTCCGCTTCAACTCCTAGAAACTTTCTTCGCACTTGTCGTTCCATATAAACTTTTCATTCTTTCGTGTAAGCTTTGTTAATGGTGTGGCAATCCTTGAGAAATTCTGAATGAATCGTCGATAATATCCTGCCAATCCCAAGAAACTTCTTACCTCAGTGGGTGTTTTCGGTCTCTCCCAATTCGTAATTGCTTCGATCTTTGCCGGGTCCACTTTGATCCCTTTGTTACTGACTATGTGTCCTAAGAACTGAACTTCTTGTAGCCAAAACTCACACCTCGAGAATTTAGCATATAACTTCTTTTTCCTTAAAATCTCCAAAGCCGTTCTCACATGTTCCGCATGATCCTCTTCCGTCTTTGAATAGATTAAAATATCTTCTATAAACACAATAACAAACTTATCCAAATACTCTTTAAAAATTCTATTCATCAGGTCCATAAACGCTGCCGGGGTATTGGTCAATCTAAAAGACATCACTAAAAACTCGTATTGTCCATACCTTGTTCTGAAAGCTGTCTTTGGTATATCTTCTGGCTTGATCTTTAGTTGATGATATCCCGATCTTAAATCAATTTTGGAGAAGTACTTGGCTCCCTTCAATTGGTCAAACAGATCATCGATTCTGGGTAACGGATACTTGTTCTTGATTGTCAGCTTGTTGAGCTCCCTATAGTCGATGCACAGTCTCATGCTTCCATCTTTCTTCTTGACAAATAATACCGGGGCTCCCCACGGGGATACGCTGGGTCTGATTACTCCTTTCTCTAACAATTCCTGCAATTGCTTTGCTAGCTCTTTCATCTCAACAGGCGTCATTCTGTACGGGGCCTTGGATACTGGTTCTGTTCCAGGTGCTAAGTCGATCGCAAATTCAATTTCTCTATCTGGAGGAAGTCCTGGCAATTCATCGGGAAATACGTCTGGAAATTCATTCACTACTGGGATATCTTCAAGTTTTGCTGGCTCCTGACTTTTGTCAATCACGTATGCTACGAAATGCTCGCATCCTTGCCGTAGTAACTTCTTGGCTTGAATCATCGTTAAGAACTTCTTTACCTGCTTCTGTCCCTGGAACGTTACTATTCTTTCGTCTGGCGTTTTCACCATTACTTTCTTATTTCGACAATCTATCTGAGCATCATGCTTAGATAACCAATCCAACCCTAATATCACATCAAATTCTCCTAACTTAAATGGTATCAAATCTACACAAAACTTACTACCAAAAATCTCAACCTCACAATTCTCACAAACTTGATTCACAGCTACAGTTCTTGATTTGCTAACTCCACAGTCATTATTTCATTTAAGCACTCAACTGGACAATTTAATTTACTAACAAAATCTTGTGAAACAAACGATCGAGTTGCTCCCGAATCTATTAACACTTTGGCACATAAAGAGTTCACATTAAGCGTACCTGCCACGACATCCGTATCCTGGATCGCATCCTTCACCGACATGTCAAAAACTCTAGCCCTCGGAGTCTCATTCACTGTTGGGGTAGATCCCATAATTCTCAATGCATTACTGACTGGGGCTGGTGTCTTGCAATCCCTGGCCATATGTCCTGGCTTCCCACATTTAAAGCATGTAAATCCAATGACTGGAACCTTCACTGTTGGATTCCGGATAGGCTGATCCTTATTTGCTGCTCCCTTGAATAGTGCCCTTTCTGGTTGCATTTAAAACATACCACATTCAACTTGTTACAAACTCTTCCATGCTTCTTTCCACAAACTTGACAATCTGAAAAAGTTAATCTCAACTGATTCGGCTGATTCATATTAGCTGGACGATTGCCCTGGCCTCCGTCTCCTGCATTTTGTCTCCTGAAATTAAAATTTCTCCCTGGCTGAAACTTGCCCTTCTTAAAATTTGGAAACTTCCCTGTTTGTGACTGACCCTCACTTCCCTCAACTTTCCTTTTCTTGATTTCCTTATCTTTCTGGAACATCTCACTCTCTGTCTCTGCGATCATAGCCTTCTGTACAACCCCGGCATAGGTATCCAATTCAAAAATAGCTACCTTCCCCCTGATCCATGGCTTCAAGCCTTGCTGGAATCTCTTAGCTTTCTTTCTATCAGTATCAACATACGACGGCACATACCTTGACAATTCCTCAAACTTCCCCTCATAATCTGTTACCGACATATTCCCTTGCTTTAACTCTAAAAACTTCAGCTCCATTTGATCCTGAACAAACTGAGGAAAATACTTTTCTAAAAACAATTCCTTGAACCTTTCCCAACTAATAACATCTGTGCCTTCCAGTGTCTTCACCATTTCCCACCAATAGGTGGTCTCATTCTTCATATAGTAACTTACAAACTCAACCTTCTGTTCCTCTTTCACTTTCACTAAGGCAAATGCCTTTTCTATTTCTTTTAACCAAACATTTGCTTCAATTGGCTCTAAGGAACCCTTGAATTCTGGTGGGTTTATTGCCTGAAAAGTTTTGAAAGTTACCTGGGGATTGGTCTGTCTTTGTTGTTGTTGTGCCAGGTGAACTGTTTGTTGGGCCAAGATTTGAAGAATCTGGGCTATTGCTGGGTCCATGGGTCCTGGGTTCACATTCTGGGTTGTATCATCTTGGTTATTATTGTTGTTGGTTTCTTCATTCTGGGTGTTGGTGCGGGTATTTCTTCTGGGAGGCATTTTCTGTAAAGAATCAATCAACTTATTTAGCTTTTGAATCAATCTTTTACATAAAAGAATAGTTTTGCAAAACAGAAATATTTCTTTTTTGAAAACAGTTATGACTAAATAAATTGCATGCTTCTTTACAGAATATAAACAGTTATGGCAAACAGGGCACATGGTATCACACGGTATAACTGGTGCAATAAATAAGGTAAGGTAAAACAGGTGCAATAAAATAAATGACAGTGCTGGAAAGGAAAAAGGTACTGATATATATAGATCAAAAGTTTTAGGGTAGTACAAGCGTAAAGACGCTTCGAAAGTAAAAGCAAAAAGGGTACAACAACCTACTCACTAGCCAGCATCGCTAGTCTATAAATACAACTTAAAAGTCTTCTGATACACACTACACACTACTGTCCATACTACATAACCATAACAACACTGCTCAGCATCTCCATCTCAGAATCTCTAACTCATGGCAAATCTGGACCTCCTATCTCCTCAAGCTCCTCTAGGATCCACTTAGCCCACTCCACTAGGAAATCATGGGTGATGTCCTCATGTGTAGCCTCAGCAATCCTCACAGCAGCTGTTCTGTGAAACGCCTGAAGACTCTCCCTAAGTCGTCTCTCACCACTCCCCATCTCTCTGGTACGCATGATATGCAATAACTCCTGGATCTGACCCTGTAGGAATCGCTGCTCCATAAGGCAAGCCTCAAACTGATGATATGGAACAGGATAGGAAGAGAACTGGAAAGGTACTCCTGTGACTGAATGACTAGTAAAGCCTGAATCAGCAGGTGGGGGTCCTCTAACAGGTGGCCTCATGCCTGGAGGTGGAATAGCCTGCAGTGGTACGGGCTGCAACACATGTGGAGGTAGAATAGCCAATGCTGGTGGAACAACAGGACGTGGATCCGAAAACGGCACTCCAACTGAAGGCTCTGAGTGATCAGCTGATACGGGAATAAAAGAGTCGGCCATCACTGCTATCTGAAATCATATCGCAATATAAGAATATCGTACCACGACGCAAACTATACTAATACCGGTTATACCATAACACTCAACCTCTCGACGTTCTATCATCCTATACCTTACTTCTAATCCTAACCCTCTACCCATTCCCGTTAACCTAGGCTTGTGTTAGTGACTTATAACCTGTAGCTCTGATACCAAACCTGTGGCGCCCTCCAAACCCGGGTCAGAAGTTTGGGGTCCACACAAACACTTTAATTATAACCTGCTTATAACAATAATAAAGATAATAATAATATATGCAATGACCCTACTTACCAATCACCGCGGACCCCAACAAGTTAAAGTATGCACACAAGCCAAACACACTAATATATTACAAACCGTTCAAATCCCAACTATTTCAAATTCAAACTGAGTATTAAACATTATTACAAACTTTTACAAACTTAAATTATTCCAAAAGAAGCCTACTAGCTCAGCTTTCTCAACCTGAGCCCCTAGCTCTCGCGATGGACTGGGGATCCTCTTTACCAACTGGTTCCTTTTTAACTGGAAAGAATATAAACAACATCGTACAAATGAGCTAACTAGCTCAGCAAGTCACAATGACAAAACTGAGAATAATGATCATCAGGTGAATATGTTTATGATATCAAGTGAACAATGGATTATGATTTAGAATTGGATATTATACTTTTAATTTAAAAACCAAGGTTAGGCTGCTGATCAGTCACGCACTAACCCCGAGCAAGGCACACAACATTGCTCTAACTACTGGATCCAAGGCACACATTGGCCTAACTTGACCATTATATGGTCTGACCATGAATCTGGTCTACAATTTTATAAAAACAATCCAATTCTAATATAATAACAGAATATGCAATAATAAACAATAACCGAAATCATTAACACCAATAAATGTTTAACAATGAAAGGGTTTCAATCCTTGTAAGGATCAATAAGGCAATTTAAAAGCTTGGATGCTGGGTAATGAAAGAATTGGATAACAAAGGAATCAACATTTCAGGGTTTCAACGATTCGGGCTTTCAATGCATAGGATACAATGATTGAATGTACAAGTAATTCAGTTTAGTATTTGGGATTTTATTTGCATGTATTTGTGGAGTAGTATCGTATACTTGAGGTTCGTGTTTGGGTATACAACAATCAATGGTCTAGAAAGAATAAGGTTCATGGCTCAAGAACAATAACTGAAATCAGGATTTAGGTTTCCGTGCTTCAAAGCACTTGCAATGTCAACAAGACTATCAAGAATTATAATATTTTGAGGAAGTTCAGAACACTTGCCTGATATTAACGTACTATCCTGCACTTGCTTTCAATCACAATCGTCTTACTCCTCAACTACCTGTTTCCCTTTCCTACGCCTTGCCTCTTCTGCTCACATATCATAAGCATCTATCAATCATCAACTCACAGGATTCTATTCAACACATACTTCTATCTACCCTTCGTTTTACCCAAATCCGATTAACGGATTGAAATCTATGCAATAACCAAGTAAACACCGAATATATAGACCGATAGTCAAACAACAGGTCACGTATAACACATAATACATCACGTAATCAATGACATATCATCTATAAAGAAGTCTCGGTCATAAATATGCTTTCGGGTATTTAAAATGATTTTTAAAACATTTTTCGGAATTAAAACGGGTCGTTGGATCAATTTTGGAATAATAAACAGGGTTCGGTTGGCCAATTCTGGCTCCGAAACAATTTTAGAATAATTATCGAGCCTGGGAAATAATTTATAATAATATTTTAAAGCTCGAAACTATTTTTCGGAATTTTTAAATCATTTTTAAATAATTAATTCAAATTAAATAACTAATTAAAATCAATTAATAATTAATGAAATCAATTAATCAATTAATTTTCAAATTAATTGAGTAATTAATCAATTAAAAATTAACTGAAATTAATTAACTAATTAATTCAGATTTATTTGTGAATAAAAAAATAATTTTCGGAATTAAAATAATAATTTTTAGAATTTTCAGAAATTAAAAACGAATTTTTATAATAAAAAAAAATAAGAAATATGATTTTTAAACATTTTATAAACAGGAATCCTAAATTTGCAAAGTCTGGAAACCTCAGGGACCTAACTGCATCGTTTTCAAAAGTTGGGGTACCAAACTGTAATTTTCCAGCTCTTCGCCGGAAAACAGTCGGGTTCGCCGGAGAACATGTTTCCGGCGTCCTCACCCCACCAACACCTCCAGATAACATCTACACAACATCAGGAACACAACCATGCAATCAATTCATCCTAACAATCCCTGAGTTGGCCGGAATTTGGCCGTGAAGTTTTCCAGTTTCCGGCGAACATCGGAAAACTTCAAAACACAACTCCCTTCTCTACAGACCTTGTTGGTTCATGAAACTTATACGACTAGATTGCAAATTTCACAGAGAACACAACCCACTATAACACATCATCAATCTATCACAGAATAAGAAATCCCCAAATTTCAATTAAGAACATTCATACGGGTTATAAACCCTAATTTTGAAATTCGAAAATCAAACTCAAATTTGAACATGTTATTGAACTCCAAATCAGACGTATGACATATGAAAATCATCAGGAAAACAAGCTCTACAACATGCAATCATCAAATAATACAAACAATCATCCGAACAAAAATTCATATTTTTAATAAAATAAATTCAAAAATAAATAAATTTTTAAAAAAATAACCTTGATTTTTGCAGTGAAACAAAGCTCAGAATCTGATAGAACACTTCAAATCCTTCGTTTTGGTTACTCAAGCTTTGAAAACAGAGATCGGTAACGCCTTCGTTTTGCTGTTTGATTCTTAGAACAGTTTTAAGAAATTAGGGCTTTTCTCTGAAAATTATATAATTAACTATCTGCAAATGATTTTGATACGAAATAAAATACGGTAAAAGGCTATTTATAATTATGGAAAATTTGTATCCCGTTGAATCATTCCGGATATAAAATGGTACGTTTATTTGTAAAAACTGATCCAAACGGTATCGGTTTTCGGGATAATTATCCAAATCAGTACAATTTGTACTGCGGTCTTGGTCTCAGCGCCTGGTTACACGTTTACGAAGTGATAATTGGGATAGTTTAATAAAAAGCTCCCGTTTATCGAAAATACGGGTTTTATTGATTTACCGAAACGAATATTGTATCGAAAATGTTGCGCTGGGACCTGCGCAGGACAAACCGTAAGCCGAATCGAAAAAGTCGAAACATGGAAAATGCTCAGAATATTACAATTAGGTTAGGAAGGAGTTCTCGGAAGAGTTTCGGGTTCCAAAAACGTAACAACGGTTGACGTCGGTTGGTTCCCGTTTTTATAAAATAGATTTTAATTACCCGGAAAAAGATTTTAGAAATTTCATATGATTCTTATAAATCCATAAATCAACATAAAAATAATTAGGAAGATATAACAATTATCTATATTTTATTTTGGACATATAAAAATTAAAATACTCAATTAATATTATTTTTGAATATTCAAGTACAGATAACACTTAACAATTAACTCACAGAATAGATACTGGGCACACATAATAATATCAAAAATAATTACACGATATATCCCGGATATTACACAATACCCTCATGTTGAGAGTAACCTTTAGCAACCAGCCTTGCTTTGTTTCTTGTAATTATGCCATCACTGTTAGTTTTATTTTTGAACACCCATTTTGTACCAACAATGGATCTGTCCTTTGGTCTTGGCACTAGGGTCCAGACTTTATTTCTTTCAAATTCATTTAACTCTTCCTCCATTACTTGCACCCAATCAGCATCTTGAAGAGCTTCTTCCACTTTCTTTGGTTCAGTCTGAGATAGAAAGGAATGATAGATACATTCATTTGATATTACTATTCTAGTTCTGACACCTGCTTCAGGATCTCCAATTATTAAGTCATGTGTATTTGATTTAGTCCACTTCCTTGCAGATGGAAGTTGGTCTTTAAAACAGGATCCTCCCCCATGATCCATGCTATCTCCATCAGCATTTTCTGAAGCTCCCCCTGAAGTTATGCTCTCTGAGATTCCATAATTTGAGTTGGATCCTTCAGGAATTGAAGAATCAGAGTTTTCAGAATTGTCAGAATTTGGCTCATCAACACTTAATGAATCAGAACTTAAAGAGCCAGTGACTGGTTCTGATGCTTCTTGAGAGTCTTGAGATGTGGTATGTTCACCAGCTTTCTCCCCCTGAACAGGTGCATTTTTCTTTGGAGTAGTTACCACAGTTTCAATGACATCAGAATTTAA
This sequence comes from Apium graveolens, assembly GCF_009905375.1. Taxonomy (NCBI): domain Eukaryota; kingdom Viridiplantae; phylum Streptophyta; class Magnoliopsida; order Apiales; family Apiaceae; genus Apium; species Apium graveolens. The sequence goes on from NC_133651.1 coordinate 18,237,869, forward strand.
CCCATCAGAACTTACAGGATCAGGATTTAGGTCATTAGAATTTACAGAATCAGAATTTATATCTTCATTTTCAAATCTCAGCTGATCATGATCATTGAAATCTTCAAGTCCAGTAATTTTTTATCATCAAAAGATATATTGATAGATTCCATGACAACCCTTGTTCTTAAATTATAGACTCTGAAGGCTTTTGTGGAAAGTGGATATCCAACAAAAATTCCTTCATCATCTTTTAGATCAAATTTTGACAGCTGTTCAGGATGAGTCTTAAGAACAAAACACTTGCATCCAAATACATGAAAGTATTTCAGATTTGGCTTCTATTTCTTCACCATCTCATATGGTATTTTTCCATGCTTGTTTATGAGTGTAGCATTCTGTGTAAAAGAAGCAGTCTACACAGCTTCAGCCCAAAAATAGGTTGGTAGTTTTGCTTCATCAAGCATAGTTCGTGCAGCTTCAATAAGAGTCTTTTTCTTTCTTTCTACAACTCCATTCTGATGTGGAGTTCCAGGTGCATAAATTCATGCTTTATTCCATGCTCTTTGCAGAACTCTTCCATAATTGAATTCTTGACTAACTTATCCAGCTGTCTAACATTATCAGTTAGAGTAGATGCAGTTTCATTCTTCTTGTGTAAGAAATACACCCAAGCGTATCTTGTGAACTCATCCACTATAACCATAGCATATTTCTTATTTGCAATGGACATGACATTGACTGGACCAAATAGCTCAACATACAGTAAGTGATAAGACTCAAGAATTGAGAATTCAGTTTTGCTCTTGAATGAAGATTTTCTTTATTTTGCCTTTTGACATGAGTCACAAAGACCATCAGGAGCAAATACTTATTTTAGAAGTCCTCTCACAAGATCTTTCTTTACTAGCTCATTTATGTTGTTGAAATTTAAATAAGAGAGTCTCTTGTGCCAATTCCAGCTTTCTTCAATTGATGCTCTGCTTAACAGACAGATTGCAGAACCATCAGAATTTGTTGAAAGTCTGGCTTCATATATGTTACCATGTCTGTAACCTTTCAGAACCACCTTGCCTGTAGAATTACTTACAACTTCACAATGTTCTTCAAAGAAATCCACATGATAACCTCTGTCACATATTTGACTCACACTTAGCAGATTATGTTTAAGTCCTGAGACAAGAGCTACTGATTCAATTATGACATTCCCAAGATTGATATTGCCATATCCCAAAGTCTTTCCCATGTTATCATCTCCATAAGAAACTCCTGAGCCAGCTTTCTCTACAAAGTCTGATAACAGGACTTTATTTCCAGTCATATGTCCTGAACATCCACTGTCCAGAACCAGGATGTTTTTCCTGTTGCCCTCCAATCACAAAGACCACTATCGATTAGTTTTAAGGACCCAGACTTGCTTGGATCCTTTGGCCTTTTTAAGTTTGTTAGCATTTGCAGTTGATTTAGTTTCAGAGTTTATGCTAACATGCTTTTTATCAGACTTTATATCAGACTTTGCATCAGAATTTATACTAGAAGGAATTACACTAACTTTCTTTAAAGAATGTTTTATTTGATAATAATCATAGTAAAAACTATGATATTCCTTACAAGTATAAATATAATGCCATAAACTACTACAATGATATTCCTTACAAGTATAACAGACTGACTCTTAACTCCTGATCTAGGAGGTAAAGAGTTTATATCTTTGTTTTTCCTGCAAAAAGAAGCAAGATGTTTAGAGTTTCCACAATTATAGCATTTCTTTCTAGGAGCATTATGAACAGGCATATAATTATTGCTTTTATTCACAACTTCCTTTTCATTCCTATTTTTCCTAGCTTCTTTTACCTTGTTCACATTTTTAATCTCTTTCAGTGTATACTTAAGCTGCTTCTTTATCATTAAGCCAATATCTACAATAGTTGGTTTATCCTGTTTTAATTTGTCAGAAGTTGACTTTTCTTTGACTTATGTTTTAGAGTTTTTCATCTTTTCATATTTTGACTTGTCTGAATGTGACACAAACTTGACAGGATTAACTTTAGGCTTTTCAGCTTTCTTGGTAAAGTTTGGTTTAGATGACACGGTTTCCTTTTATTCTTTATCATCTAGGTAACCTAGTCCTTTCCAATTTCCACTTTCTAAGATTTTCTGAGTTGTTTTTCCAGAGTTAGTCCAAGTTTTGATTATCTCCTTTTCCTTTTCTAGTTCAGATTTAAGAGATTTATTCAGTTTTAGCAGTTCATCTTTAACATACAAAGCCTCATCTCTTTCTTTCTGAGTTTGATGAAATTATAATTAACTCTTTTTCTAAGTAGTCATTTCCGTTTCTAAGAGCAAGACTTTCAGATTTTAATCTTTCATTTTCTAAAGTCTGGTCTTTAAAACTAATGAACATGGTTTTAAGATATAATCTTATCTCATAAATATCATCAGTATGAAAAGCAAGAGTTGAATGAGGTATCTTTAATTCAACAGTTCCAAAACTACTATCATCATTTGCCATCAAAGCATAGTTCACCTCTTCTTCAGAATCTGAAGTGTCTGCCCAGTTTTTCTTCTTTGTGATAAGTGCCTGGCCTTTATCACCTTTTCCTTTCTTGCAGTCAGGAGAGATGTGGCCTCTTTCACCACAATTGTAGCATTTAACATTTGAGTTGTCTCCTCTGTCAGACTTTCCTCCTTTGCCTTCAGTCTTTCTGAACCCTTTCTTTTCAGAATTTCCACCTTTCTTGGAAAACTTCTTACCCTTTCTGAATTTCTTGTAGGCTATCTTTGTGATACCCTTCACCATAAGAGCACACAGTTGCATCATCTCTGCATCAACATCCACTTCAGATAAATTTTCAGATTCTGAATCATCATCATCATAATATGATGACTCTGAATCAGACTGTATGATGAGAGCATTTCCTTTGTCCCTCTTTAAGACAACCACTTTAGGAGATTCCTCCTCAGCTTTAAGTGCAACTATCTTTGACTTTCTTCCATGCCTTTTGCTCCTTTGATCCATCTCAAGTTCATGAGTCTTGAGCATACCATAAATTTCATCAAGAGTAGTTTCAGCAAGGTCATAGTTGTCTCTTATGGTAGTAGACTTCAAATCCCAATTTTCAGGAAGAGCTAAAAGGAATTTTAGATTTGAATCTTCAATATCATATTCCTTGTCCACCAGTGACAGATCATTCAAGAGTTTCGCAAATCTGTCATATAAATCAGTTAGTGACTCATCAGATTTTGAGTCAAAGTGCTCATACTCCTGTGTGAGTATTGTCTTCTTGTTCTTTTTGATGGCTTCAGTTCCCTGGCATCTTGTCTCCAAAGCATCCCATATTTCCTTTGCAGTCTTGCATCCAATTACCATGTTTGACATGATATTGTCAATTGCACTATGAAGTAAATGTCTTACCCTTGCATCCTTGGCAATAGATGAGATGTCTTCAGGTGTGTAATCATCTTTCTCCTTTGGTATGGTCTTTACTGGTTGATCAGCAACTGTAACAGAAAGCTTGGTAGGATTATATGGTCCATCATTAATTGTATCAAGGTATTCTGGATCTGTGGCTTTCAGAAACATAACCATCTTTACCTTCTATATAGGATACTCAGATGCTCTCAGTATGGGAACCCTAATACTTTTATATCGACTGTGGGTTTGATTATTTTGAGTATCTTGAGTTTTGGTGGGCTTAGGTGGAGTTTGTGTTTCATCAGACATGATTATAAACTGGATCTCATTGTTTGTAAATCAACAGAGAGGCTTTGATACCACTTGTTAGGTCACATAAAACTATAGAAGGGGTTGAATATAGTGTTTATACAATCAAATCGATTTAGAACACAAAGTAGTAGTTTATTCAATCGTAATAAACACTGTTACAGTAGGTTAAACTACTCTATCAGTGATGAACAATATCACTAAGAGCTGCTAAGGTTACAAAGAATAACATTCTCGTGAATGATAACACTTATTCTACTTGCTACCCTTGGTTTATATATCACCAAGTTACATGATAAAAAGACAAACTAATAAGACAAAAGTTTTTTAGTCTAATTACATGCTTCTTCATTTCTCTATCCAGCATCTATGAATATCTTCAAGTTAGTATGAATATGGAAATGCTTCTTTGTTCTCTAAAACCTGTAAATAGGCTGCCACATTTCATTTGCATATAATCAACCCATGTGACTGTCAAGTCACTATCAAATGCAATTTGAATTTAAACATCCGTTGAAATTTCATTGGATCATCCGTTGAAACTGTGTTGAATCATCCATCGAAGCTTCATTAGATCATCCGTTGAATGTAACTTGAGTCCTCCGTCGAAAACTTGTAGAATCATTCGTTGAAAGTCTTCCATAACAGTTAACTCTATTTCACTTATGCAAAATTACAAGGCATCTAATATTTACAATTAGCCAAGCTATTTTGCATATCAAACTAGTAGTCAACATGACTTTGAATATCCTACAACTTCTAGATCTTTAAGGTATTGTAGAATGCAGAAATGTGTTACAAGACTTATTAATACATAAGCTTCTCTCTCAATTAATGTTAAAATGATCATCCGCCGAGAGCTACAAATACACTAAATTTAATCTACTTAGGTGTTTTGTTTAACTTATCATCAAGTACACAATATATTCCTAACAGCAGAACATAATTGATCTCCGTAGTTTTCAACAAAAATGTGGTCTTTATAGAAGTTGACTCTAAATTCCATCAACGTTTAATGTGGAAACTGACATATCTTTCATCACCGTGTTAACATTAAAATTTTACTACACCATCCATTCAATTTTAATAGTTAATTTTATGAAAAAAATATTTTTTAAAATATTTGTCATGTTCTTTATCCATGTAAATTTTATAATTTCAACATTGACTAAATTAAGTTACAAGACTCTATCCATAAATATCATTGCAAAAAAATTAAAATACACCCTATTTAATGACTTTTATGTATATATATTATGCGTAATTTGCAGTCAAAATTTAAATAATATAACTGTAAATTAGTCAAAACAGTACACATAATATGAGATGGAGGGAGTAAGATTTACGTACACTTATCGGTAGTTATTAGGGGAGAGCATGGGCCGATTCAGCTCGGTTTTCGGATAAAACCGGACCACAACTATATATCTTCGGTTTCTAAAATTGAAAATCCAAGTTCTTATAAGGCAGTAAGAGAGGACTGACATGCAACCGCCGATTCGGATTCGGTTTCGGTTTAAAAAATACCGGTTCGGTTAGAAAACCGACAAATATAAAAATGAAAAGTACTATACAAACGAGACCATATTAATGCGTTAATTTATCAATAAAATAATTAGTTTTTCAATCCGACTTCCAGCCTACCGTCTACCTAGATGGATTCAAAGAGCATGATACAGTAGTATAGGATAGATCACTTATTCCACTACCCTGACGTGATTGGAACAAAACTAGGTACAAATTAACTATTCTACTGGGAGGATTTTATCGACCTTTTCACAAGATCAAAATTCTCTATACAACTGATCATTTAGGGTGCATTAAATTAGTAGTGCACATTTTGAATTCTGGATAGTAATATAAACTATCTGAAACATATATTATCCTCTGGTGTGTATTATAATTTAGTATTCTTCACTTATTCAAATATATATATATATAGTTCTTAAAATGTACTCCCTCTGTCCCTCCCATTTGTTTACACTTTCCTTTTTGGGATGTCCCATCCAATTGTTTACATTTCAAAACTTTCCAAAAATAGTAAAGTTTTTATAATTTTTAAATTAATTACATCCACTATTTTCCTCCACTATAACCACTTTATACATATAATATTAATCGGTCCCACTACTTTACTTATTTTTTCAACTTTTCTCCACTACTTTATCATTTTTCTTAAACTCCGCGCCCCACCCAAATGTAAATATTTGGGAGGGACGGAGGGAGTATATCAATTATATAATATTTATTACTTAATTATTATTTTAATAACCGGTTCGGTTCAGTTTTAATCAGTTCGGTTTGAACGTGTAACCGGAACCCAACCATTTAAATAGGATCGGTTTTTAATTTTACGGTTTCAATTTCAGATCTGTTTTGCTCAGATCAATTTTATCCGGTTTTTTCCGGTTTCGATTTTTTGCTCTTCTCTAGTAGATATGTCTATACATTAAATTAAACTACTAAAATAAAGATCGAAATAAATTTGAGCAATAGATAAACCGAATATTTACAACCAATTTACGCCCTATAACTGCTATTTGCATTGATGACGTGTGGCGGTCCTTGTCACCGCCTAGAATGGGGACGGATGAGGTTCAATTTTTAAATGTTCTTCCCACATTATCACTTTCTATTTTTAGGCGGGAAAAATCAATTGCCCCCTGCTACACGAAACTTCTAGCCTTGCCTCATAAATTCCATTGTTTAAACTTGAACGCAAACCTCCAACTTTTTACTAAGAGTCAAGAGAGTAAAATTCAAGTAACATTGCACCTTTTAATTTCATAAAAAATCATTTCTTATTTCTTACTATAATGTTATAAAAATCCAAAATCAATTATCGAGTCAATTATAAATAATTATTTTTTAAATCAAATTTGCCTAAACTCCTGTTTTCAAGTACTCACTCAGTACTGGTCCGCATCAATTAATTTTTTAAATACTGATTTTGATTCCAATACCATAAAAATGGTACTCTTAAATGATATTTCTCTTATATGAATAAAAGTTTTGATAAGAAAAAACATTTAAATATCATGATTTTACTAAACTGATAAATTATTTCTATCTATCAAGTCATGAACATTTACCATTTGGGAAAATAAATAAAAATACAAAGTAAAAGTGAAAGGAATTGAAATTTGAAATTATTAAAATTTAAAACCCACACTTCTCATTCATTTCTCATTTCATCTACTATTCTATCCGCTCCTCTTGCCTTCATCTTCTTCACCAGGTAAATATTTTCAATTCAAACCTATAACATATACATACACACTCTCTATACGTATAATTCTTCATATTTTCTCATCCTCTTGTTCTCAGATAATACAACAATGGAGTCGGTCAACGGAGCTTTCAAAAACAATTTGACTTCACCGGAGCGAGGGTTTTGGGAGAACACGCGTTGCTCGCCGGTCGTTCAAAACGGTGTCGTTTCCGAAGAGGATTATTTCTTCGTCGACGAGCTTCTAGACTTTTCTAAAGCAGAGCAAATTGAAAACGACGATGTAATTGAAGACAAAACAGAGAACGGCGTCGTTTGTGTGTCAGATGCCAAACGCGAAATTGTCGCGGCTCCTCCGGTGGCGGTTCATGACACCGAGCTCTCCGTTCCGGTAAATTTTCGTTTTTTACTGTTAATTTTCACCTCGAATTGCGTGATTTTTTTGAATTAGGGTTTTAAATGTGAAAATGATGATGTATACTTATAAGTGTGTGTATGTATATGTTTTAGGTGGATGAATTGGCAGAGTTGGAGTGGTTATCTAATTTTGTGGACGATTCTACCCCTGGCTACTCTCTCACACTTCCGGTTCAAAAACCGCCGGTCAAACTCACCGGTTCGGCTCCGAGAACCGGAGTCCGAGTGTGGCCACTCAGTGAGTCATCTACGTCATCATCATCTTCATCTCCTACGTTTTTAACGTACAGTGACGTCACTCACTCAGCAGAGTCGTACATTACAAAGCCACCGGCGAAAAAGCAGAAACAGCAGTCAGGGAGGCGGTGCAGCCATTGTCTAGTGCAGCAGACTCCGCAGTGGAGAACCGGACCGCTCGGTGCGAAAACGCTGTGTAATGCTTGTGGAGTGAGGTATAAGTCGGGTCGGTTATTGCCGGAGTATAGACCGGCAATTAGCCCGACTTATTCGAGCGAAAAACATTCGAATAATCACCGGAAAGTGATGGAAATGAGGCGCAAAAAGGAGGGAGGAGGTGGTGGTGGTTTTGGAAAGGCGGTTGAAATATTTTGAATTTGGTTTAGGGTTTAATTAGGAGTGGTAGTTTAGAGATTAGGGATTTTAGGTGATGTGATTAGGGTGAGTTGACTGTTTATTTGAATTGCTTTGAAATGTGGTCGTGGATTAGGATTATTTTTAGTTTGACTAAGTAGGAGTATGTTTTTAATCTTGAATTGGTTGAATTGATTAGTGATTACTGATTAATTTCTTGTTTAGAGTTAATTACCTATTTTATCTGATTATGACTTGTGATGACAATTGATCGTTTGGCATGTAAAGTGAGATTTTTGTGGGCGAATCGAGTTTGGTAGGTGATCGATGAAAATCGTAGTATTGGAATAAAATTTGAATTATTTTATACGGAGTTATAGTTCATATTTTGCATTTTTTTTCCCAATCAATTCAAATCAATATTAATGGGTTAAATATCGATATGGTCACTTAACTCAAGTCCATATATCAAAAAACATACTTTAATTATCAGGGCTTCACTTGCATCACTCTAGTTGACGGTAATGGAAGGCCCGTTAGCCGTTGACCTGACGGGAATCGTTTAAATTTTAACGGAACGCACATCATTTCAGACGTGGCGCCATGTGGCATATTATGTGGCGTACAACTAAGCTGAATTAAATTATAACACGGGTAAAACATAAAAAAAACGGTTTAATATATTCATATCCGGGCATTTGGAGCAAATTAAGGTTCCATAGGCGATTTGGGCGAAAAAACCCTAAAAGGCGAAATCGTTCAATTGATTGGGAGATTCTGCATACATTATGAATAGTGCTTTTGTTTGTCTTCAATTAGAGGTATATTCGAAAAACCCACCTATTATTGAGAAGAAAAAATGTCGATTTTGTGTGTATGTATGTTGATATGTTTAGATTAATGTAATTTATGCTTTTTGTATGTATTTACAGCATGCCTACTACTGTGTACCTTCACCATCACGGTGATTTTACACCACCTCCTAATATTAAGTATGTTGGTGGAAGAACAGAGGTTATAAAAGATTTTGATTGTGATACTATGTCATTTCGTGATCTTGAAGAATTTGCTGAAAAATATTCATATGATGTTATTGTTTTTGTCTATTTCAAGTGTGATGGTCTTCATTTGAAGAATGGTACTAGGTTGGTTTATGATGATAAATATGTTCTTGATTTGATAGAAATACATAAGCCTTATGGTAGAATAGACTTGTATGTAGATCATTTTGAGCTTGATGAACTAATTGATGTACCAAACACTCCAAAACAAAATCCAAATAAGACTGCCCCCCCTGTAGATAAAATGTTATAAATTGAAACAGTTAGGGAAAATAATCAGAGTGAGCCAGAAAATGAGAGTGATGGTGTCTACTTGAGTGATGATTCAGAGGACCCTGATGATCCAGACTTTAAAAACATGAGTGACAGTGAAGATTCTGAAGAAGAGAGTTTAGTTCCTGATGATTGTGTGAGTGATGAGGAAGAACAAGTTATAAAGCAAAATGCTAAGAAATTTAAGGATAGTATGTATAATGCTATGAATATACCCACCAAGTCCCCTAGTGAGGAGTCTGAGTTTGATTCTCAAATTATGAGGTCCCTCTCTTCTTCAAGTGAGGATGAGAATGCTAAGATTGGTTATGTAGGTCCACCTAATCCAAAAAGAAGTAAAAAATTGAGAAACAAGAGAAGTATTGGTGGTGTTCCAAGATGGGAGGTTGGTCAAAAATTTGTTAATATGGCAGAGTTTAGGGACCAAGTGAGAACATATGGAGTTAGTGAAAGAAGAGCTGTGCAGTTTATAACTAATGATGCACGTAGGTGTCAAGTAAGTTGTGAGGCTAATTGCCCCTTCTACATATGGTGTAGCAGGGACAAGGATGGTCATGCTTGCACAATTAAAACACTGGTGGACACACACTTGTGCACTAAGCCATACAATAACAAAATGGCAAATGTTCAGTACTCAGTGGAGGTATTTGGGGACAGAATTAGGAAAAATCCACAATGGAGTTGTAAGGAGATGGCAGAAACTATCAAGAATGAATTGGAGATTGAGGTCCCTAGAATTAAGATTCTCAGGTTAAGGAAAGCTGTACTTGAAGTAGTTGCAGAGAGTCTTAAGCAGCATTACTCTAGGGTTAGGGACTTTGGCCATGAGGTTTTGCTAAGTAACCCCAAAAACACTGTGAAGATTTCAACTACAAGGCTTAATCCAGATGACCCTGTCTAATTTAAGAGAATATATGTGTGTTATTTTGCATTGAAGGCTGGATGGAAGGAAGGGTGTAGACCAGTTATTGGTTTATATGGTTGTTTTCTTAAAACAGTCACTGGTGGGCGGCTACTAGCAGCTGTAGGGAGAGATGGGAACAATCAAATGTTCCCAATATGTTATGCTGTTGTAGAATCAGAAAGTACAGATTCATGGAGATGGTTCATTGGTTTGATGAGTGATGACTTAGACTTGAATGAGGGCAGGGCTTGACTATTATCAGTGACCAGCAAAAAGGGCTTGAAAATGCTGTGAAGGAGCTTCTACCTAGGGTTGAACACAGATTTTGCACAAGGCATCTGTGTTCCAATTTCACAAAAAGGTAAAACTCGCCATTTTTTTATTTTTATTTTTCTACTTTGTGATATTTTGTATAACTAACCATTTGATATTTTGTGCAGGTTCCCTAGCTCTTTGTTGAAGAGGATTTTTTGGAATATTGTTTGGGCTACACACAAGGTGGCATATACCGGATCAATGAAAGAATTGGAGAAGCACTCAAAGGCTGCTTATGCACATTTATCTAAATTGGATCCAAAACAGTTGTGTAAGGTATTTTTTTCCACCCATTCCTTGGTTGATAACACAGACAACAACATGTCAGAGAGTTTCAATTCATGGATAATCAATGAAAGGTAAATTGAAATTTAATATGTATTTCATGCATTCTATTTTGTATTTTACCATCTGTTTCATGCATTTTATTATGTATTTCATGCATTCTATAATGTATTTTATTATGTATAATAAATTGTAGGTTTATGCCATTGTTAACTATGTTACAAGAAATACACTACAAGTTGATGACAAGAATGAGGCAAAAAAGGGATGACATGATGAAATTTGACCTTCAGATTTGTCCTAAAATTAAAAAATATTTGGATATCTTGATCACTGAGTCAAGAAAGTGGTATGCTGCATGGGATGGACATAAAAAGTTTGAAGTTAAGTTAGGCACAAGATCAGTGACAGTGGACCTGGATGCAAGAAGCTATGATTGTAGGATATTTGACTTAACTGGCATTCCTTGCCATCATGCCATTGCAGCAATTCATTCAAGGAGGCACCGACCTGTTGACTATGTTTCAGAGTACTATAATAGGGAAAAATACTTGGCAACATATCAATACTCACTTGATGCTATGAAGGGGGAGGAATACTGGGACTTTCATGCTACCGAGGAGTTGTTGCCTCCAGACATACCTTAAAAGCTTAGAGGAAGGCCTAAGAAGTTGAGAAGGAGAGAGGCATAAGAAGGAGGGTCAGGGAGTCAAGCAACACCATCTCAAGGTGTTATCTTACAAAGGTTTTCCAACAAAAGGGTGATGCATTGCAGCAACTGCAGACAAGAAGGCCATAGAGTATCAAAATGCCCAGGGAAAGATGAAACTAAGGACACAGCTGGAAATAATGAAACTGCAGAAAATGAAAAGCAAAAATCTGCGAGTAAAAGGAAGCCCACAAACACTACTCCAAAGAAGAAAGCAGCCAAGGAACTAAAAAGACAGAAACTCACTGTGAGAAGGCCAGTAAAAGGGATTAAAATCAATGAACCACAAACACAATCTTCACAAACTGGGAAGAGCAAGGTCAAGGAAGCATCTTATACTGGTAAAGGCAAGGCACTAGCACCAGAATCTGAATCAGAAAATGAATCAGATCACAGTGAGCATGAGGTGTGGAGACTATTTGAAGATGATTATTTTGGGCATGAAGATGAACAAGGAAAAGCATTGGTAGAGGAGATTGAGACAGATGAACCATTGGTAGCAGATGAACTAGCCATTAGCATTTTTCAAAAAAGTTTCAAGGAAGAAAATGTCATTGGTGAAGGGTCAAAATGCAGATGAATGGAAGAAAAGTGGCAAAGACTATATAGATTTTAGTGACAAACTAAGGGGGACTGTAGGCACTAAGGTTGTTTTCATGCCTACACTAGGCCTAATTCCTTTCAATCCTCCAAGGGGCACACCACCAGTATCAACTCCCGCAGTCATACCTGGAACCAGCAACAACTCAGCCAGAAATGCACAACAAAGCAGCAGCAGCACTAGAAGGATGATGGGGAATCCTCCACCTCAGCAAAACCCTCCACCACCTCCTCCTCCTCCCAGCAATAGGTATGGACTCAGATTGAGTACTGAGCTCAAAAGGTTGAGTGGATTCAAGAACACTCCAGAAGATCCAATTAACCTAGCAGACTGAATTATCTATCTAATGATTATGAAGGATCTATTTCCACACTTCTAAATATGTAATGTTAAGTTCCTCTCCAAGACTTATGTATTTTGTTTTTTGGTATTGTAAGACTTATCTATTTACCATCTGATTGTAAGACAGGGTATCACTTTTGCTATTTGGTATTGATGGTTAAATGCAGTTGAATGAATTTGTTTCCATAACCATTAATTTTTTTAGTAAACATTATACTTTAGCTATTTACGCAAAGACCAAAATTAGGTCTACATGACCTTTTCATTCATTGCAAAATATACCATACATTGACTGTTACCAGCCACTACTATATACCATTCACTACTACTACCTACCACGACACATCAACAATTACTACACTACAACTACATCAGCATTAACACAAATGCAACCCCTATCACAGCTAAGACAATTCAGATCTTCAATTATTTTTTCAGGTTTGATTTGTCAGCCTCCAACTGAATTCTTGCATCAACTAACAGCCTCATTTCCTCCTTCAAAATCTTTTTTTTTCAACACTTTCTGCTAGATCATCTTCAACAAGTTTCAACTTCTCCTCTAGATAGATTCTCCTGTGATTTTAGTGAGTAATCATTTACATTGCCCTGGGACAAAAATCTTCTTCAAACCAATGAAAGAAATGGCATCCTTCTCCTGCCTACATTTACAAAAAATAAATAACTTTTTACAATTACATAAATCTTAAGTTAAAAAAAATAAACAATTACCTTAGGAATTGCACAAGTGTAAAATCGCCTTCCAGGATTTTTTAAGGTCCATGATATACAGATCTAGCTCGTCTCCCACATAAACATATTTGGTGCTCTTCCTTTTTCACCGAAGATGAACTATCGCTGCTTCTACCCATGGGGCTTCTGATTGTCGACATGTTACCTTCAATTTTGTGCAATGAATTAAACTGATATATGATGGACTTAGATTCTACTAATTTAAGTTGATGAACCCTAATTTATACATGCATACAGAGGTTGTATATCTTATATAGCCGTTATACAGAGGCTAGATATCCACGTAGCAAAAATCGGACCGTTATGTCTACTCTATCCAACTACTCACTGTCACGTCATATTCCCGTCAGGTCAACGGCTCTGACTAACGGGCCTTCCATTATCGTCAACTAGAGTGATGTAAGTGAGGCCCCAATAACTAGAGTGTATTTTTTGATACATGGGCTTGAGTTAAGTGACCATATCGATATTTAGCCCCAATATTAATTAAAGTTCGAGCACCCATGTTAAAAATAAATGCCTCATTCTTTTTTAAAATCAATTTTAATTTGCAATCATAAAAAATTTGCTCAATTCCCCCATCCCAAATATTCTCATCAAACTCTATTAAATTTTCTCTTCAAAACTCTATCATTGTATATTAAATATACTCATCACATTCCATTACTTTCATTTCTCACCGACCAAAAACAACAAAATGGTTTTGCAGTGCCTCACCATTCCTGATTCCTTCATGTTCGTAATGCACGAGTTTTTAAGAATCAGCGATATTCGAGTGAAGTTCACTTTCATGTAATATAAAAACTAGTTGAGTGGATATAAAAGTCTATATAAGAAGACTAAATTATACTCCCGCCGTCCCTGCCAAATGTAAACATTTAGTTTGGGTGCGAAATTTAAGAAAAATGATAAATTAGTGGAGGAAAATTAAAAAAGTGAGTAAAGTAGTATGATCGATTAATATTATATATATATAGGGGACAGGTCTTTAGCAACCGTTTGCTGTTTAAAGTTTGTTGACAAATAATTTATCAGCCGTTGGATGGGGGATTAACGGGTGAGATGGCATCCGGACCGCTGAAATTTTCCACGGTTGGTCTGGACGGACCGCGGAAAATTTCCGCGGTTGGGTGCTGTCCCCTTATCCCCAGCATCCCAACAGCACCTCATTTCACCACAAAAAATACCAAAATTTTCAAGAAAAATTCTACTCTCTCCAAGTTTACATATTAGGCGATTTTGGGGCATTTTCATCAAGAAATTCAAGTTGTTTTGTCAATTCAAGGTATATTTCTTGTCTTAAATTTCACATTTTCATGGCGGATAAATTATTTACTCGTATGTTTCATCATAAACGTCAAAATGAAAAAAAAGAGGCTATTGATTGTAGTTTACAACTTGATAGTTTAAATAGTAGTGAAGAACCTAAAACCCCTGTATATGTTGAAGATGATGATTTTGTAGATTGAGGAATTTATTAATTTAGATGACGATTTGGTTGATGTTGAAGATGAAAGTGATGGAAATGAGGTTGAAAATGAGGTTGAAAATGATAGTGATAATGTTGAGGGTGAGGATGAAGATGATAATGTAGAGGATGCAAATTTGTATGAAAATATTGATGGGGGGGAGTTCCATATTTGAATCAAATTTTTCAAAGTGTGGATGAGACCGGTCATTTTTTTAGGGCTTATGCTTTACGAAATGGATTTGCTATTAAAATTCAAGCTAGCCATCGTAATAAAGACAACGAGATATATGGTCGTTTATATGTTTGTAGGCTTTATGGAAAAAGTGTCGCCGCCGAGAGTAGTCAAAATAAACGGCGTAGAGAGGTTCTTCCTAAAAGCGAGTGCAAGGTGAGGATGTATGTCAATTATCAAAAGAAAAAACGTCACTGGGAGGTAACTAGCCTTGAATTGGTACACAACCACGGTCTTGTTTCCCCTAGTAAGATGAATTTGGTACAACGAGAAAGACATGTCAACACCGTGACCCGTAGTTTGATAAAAACGCTTTATGGTTCGGGGGTTCGTAATTGTCAAGTGATGAATGTGATTGGTAACATTCATGGAGGTAATGACAAAGTTGGTTTCAATGTTCAACATGTTAGGAATGTGTTAAGAGACGAGAGGAAGAAAAGGTTTGAGATTAGTGATGCCCAAGCGGGGTTGGACTTGTTGCATAGGTTGAATGAAGAAAGTGGTTCTAAATATTTTATTAGGACCGAAGTCGATGAAGAGAATCGCTTGAAGTGTCTAGTATGGATTGATCCGAGATATATAATGGCTTACCAAAATTTTGGCGATGTTATGGCTTTTGATACCACTTATCGGACAAATAGGTATGCAATGTCATTTGTCCCATTTACCGGAGTCAATCATCATTATCAATCGGTAATTTTCGGGTTTGCATTGATGCGGGATGAACACGCGTCGACTTTTGAGTGGATTCTTCGTACTTGGATTGAAGGTGTGGGGAATAATCCTCCATTGACTATAATCACGGATCAAGATCAAGCCATGGAAAGCGCTATTGCGGTTGTACTCCTGAATACTACCCATTTATTGTGTTCTTGGCACATTAGTCAAAAATTCCCGGAGAAATTAGCTCATTATTATTCGGCTTTTCCGGAATTCAAGACGGACTTCAACAATTGCATTTATAAATCTCTCACCGAATATGTTTTTGAAGCTAGATGGGCGTCGTTTGTGGAAAAGTATCACTTGCAAGATCATAAATGGTTAAAGGGGTTATATGAGTTGAAGCACAAGTGGATTCCTGCATATACTAGAAACAAATTTTCGGCATTTCAAAATAGTACATCGAGGAGTGAGGGGATGAATTCTTTCTTTGATAAGTATGTGAGTTCGGCAATGGGTTTGAAGGAATTCATTGAAAATGCCCAAAAAGCATTGGCAAGGCAATTCATGAGGGAGAAGGAAGAAGATTATTTCACCATTAATCTAAAACGTCCCATGAAATTGCATACCACATTGGAGTATCATGCTTCTTGTATCAACACTAAGGAAATATTTAGAAGATTTCAAGATGAATTGGTTGAGTCTTCAAAATACTTTGTTGAAAAAGACCGACGAGCTAGTGAAGAAGGGGAGAGAATGGGGGATGTTTATACGTACTATAGTTGTTATAGGCCCATGTCTGAGCCTATGAGAAGAAATGTTTATTTTGTGGCATTCGAGAAAGCAAGCTCTTTGGGAATGTGTACGTGTAGAATGCTTGAACATTCGGGGCTACTTTGTAGACACCTATTGGCGGTCTTCACTAAGAAACGGGTTTCGGAAATTCCCCCGTATTACAAAAACCGGAGGTGGACAATGCATGCCAATAGAGTTGATGGTGTGTTGCCTTACAATTTGGATGTTGGACAAAGTCATGAGATGACCTCAACCGATCGATTTAATAGCATGACAATGGTAACCATGAGTTTTTGTCAAAGTAGCATTGCATCCAAGGAACGGTATGATTATGCCGTTGGAGTGATGAATCGAGAAATACCAATTCTCGAAAAAATGAGCGTTGATGGAATTAAATCTTACGAAAGCAATTCGCAAGCTCCAAATGCAAGTGCTCATGAAGAAATAATTCTTGACCCTATGATGTCCCAAACTAAAGGGAGGAAGAAGGACGTTCGTTTCAAAAGTCCAATGGAATCGATTGGTAAAAAAGAGAAGCCGCTAAGAAGGTGCACTTATTGTCAAATGGAAGGCCATGATAAAAGGAAGTGTGCTAGTAGACTAGAAGATCTTAAAAATGTTCAAGAATCGCAATATAATTAGTGGTGTACCATTTTGTAACCGAATGTTGTAATCTTTAAATGGATTTGAATTTTAAGTGTTTAACATTGCTTTCTTTTTTGTTATGTTTTATTGTCATATAATTGCCAATTATTGTCATATAATTATGTTTTATTGTGATAGGTAACATGACTAGCGAGTATAGTGGTGAGAACAACTCCGATCATAATTGTGATTCGGTTTCCCACGTTAGCAACACATTCTCGGACTCCCTACCAAGCGACTCGTGGTATGAGGACAATGACGAGGAAGATGTGGTCTCACCAACCTTTAGTGAGATGGAAGATGCATGTGCCGATTTGATGCCCCTTGTGGACAATGACGAGCCGCCCCATGTGGAGGAAGACGAAACGGACTTGTACCCACCCGATGAGGAGGCTTATAGGGCCAAAAATTGGATCGAGGCATGCAATTGGATGGAGGGTACTGAGCCGTGGAGATTGGTGAACTCTCATCTGGATCCGTACTTCCTTCCGATCTTGAATTTGGGCAACAACACGCCGATGGAAAATAGAAAAAATCCGGATGGAATGGTGGTAAGCTTGTTAAATGTGATCGGATTGCCAATATTGTAAACTTGAGGCCTCGTGAGGGTTGTAATATGGACCAAATACGCATCGAATATGTGAAGGGTTGGGTTTCACACCTAATGGGAGGGACGGAGAGGGAACGCGGGACATGTTTTGCAAGATTTCGTCTCTACGATGGCTCGAATACGATTCCCGTTACCATTTGGAACGACTCCAACCCTTACCCTTGGAAACTTACGGAAGGCCATATCCGTGATGGTTGTGTACTTGTTCTCTACCATATTGCATGCTTCGTGGATACTACGCAAGGAGTTGCTCAACACCGGTTATCCGGTGGTCTTTCTAATATACTAGGTATTTTTGGTTAGGACCAATATATTTTATAAAATTTAGTGGACTGTATTGATCGTGTAATTTTCATTCGAATCTATGTATTTTCATTGAATTTTATATGAATTTATATGAATTTTCTATGAATTAAAGTATGAAATTTGAGATTTCGACCTATTTGACTTTATTTATTATATTATGAGAATTACCTAAAAATTTGAGATTGAAAACTAAAATTTACAAGTCGAACTATACATTACAAATTGTTATGAAATATATTGAAAGGTTTTTTTCAATATTTGGACAAGCGTTGACTTTTGTTGACTTTTTTAAGGAATTTTCAATTTAACGTAAAAAATGAAAAAAAAATAAATTTGAAAATCACTCATTACCATATTTTAAGACTTTTGAGAGTGGTTTGGATTAGTGGAAGTTAGTTTAGGACTAACTTCCAAAAAATAAGCAATTTCAACAGAAGGTTTGCATGCATGCCTCTGTTTCTGCTCTGTTTTTCTGCTCTGTTTTCTGGAACAAAACCAAAGGGACGGACCGCGGAAATTTTCCGCGGTTGGGCTAAAGAGGGACCGCGGAAAATTTCCGCGGCTGGGCAGGAATTTTTTTGTAATGCAAACTGTATACAGAAATTCACCACCTATAATCCACAAAAATTGCCAACAAAATCCAGCATAATTTACCACCTATAATCCACCAAATTCACCAAAATTGGCAACAAAAATCCCACACACCTATAATCCTCCGAAATCAAGCATAATTCACCAAAATAATCCTCCAAAATCCAAAACAATCCAAAATCCACAAAATCCACCAAAATAAAATCAAATCAAATAAAATCGACAATATAAAATCCAATGATATCCAAGTACGTAAACCGACAATATAAAATCAAAAGAAATGCAACTACATAATCCGACAACCTAAAATGAAACGAAATCCAACTACATAATCCGACAACCTAAAATCAAATGAAATTCAACTACGAAGCTTCGTGACGCCTACGCATACGAATCCCGGGAATCCCCCTTGCCTTCCCTAGCTGAAGCTCCCTAGCTATCCTATACCTAAAGGTATCCACCTCCTTCTGCGACCAATTCGGTACCTCGGCTAAGTCATATCCTTGTGTGAAGTAGTCCATGTACTTCATCACATAAACACCATAATCATTAGAGTTTCGTTGCTTTGGCCTGGACGGTAGAGCTAGGACCTCGGCTGAAGTAGGGTCAAGCCCCTCGACTGGGTGTACCATATGCAATAGCCTCGGCAATAACCATGACTGTAATGAAATTATGATCCGAGAATGAATATAATATACAATTGGTAAGGACTATATAGAAGACAGTAATAGTAGAGGAGAATACCACCACTCGTATATCCTCACGATAATCCGGCTCGTCATTCATTGAATCTATGATAAGACCTTCAAATCGTCTAGTACCGAACATGAACAAAACCCAATGCACATCTCCGACACAACATGGGATGAATATGTAGTCCGCCTCGAGAACGGAAGGACCAACAATAGCACTGGAAAACCCGGTAAAGCTACGTAATGTTTTATTCCATGCCCTCTGCAATGTATCTCCACCGACCCTCGATGCTTTTCTGATTTTCTTCACATGTCCTTTCCCAAGAACCATGAAGTAGGGATCCATGAAATAATAGACGGGTTTCCTCTCCCATATACCTCCAGTGTGAATCTCCTCCTCCCGAGTCCTTAGCAATCCCTGCAAGTATATATGAATGCAACAAGTAAAATAAATGCAACAAGTAAAATTAATGCAACAAGTAAAATAAATGCAAAAACTAAAATATATTAGACAACGAACAATACCATATAAGTGTATATGATCCTGTCATCAACCCATGTTCCTGGAGCCAGACTCTGCATAGCTGATGCATGGACGTGATAGTCCTGAACACTAAGACCACCGGGATTCCTCGGCGCCATCCCAAAGCCCCATCCCCAATCTGAATATATAGCATTCTTCTTTGTCATGCTGAGACTCTTAGTGATACTACACTTCTCATCTTTCATCCTGCGGGATGCAAGCTTCGCGGGCCTACTAGATGAGGCAATAGCCTGGGGTGGCTGAGACACATGCTGGGATGGCTGTGTCATGTCAACGACATCCTGGGCAGGAATGGCTGGAATGTCAAAGTCGTCAGCCAAAGGTACAATGAAATCTGATTTTATGTTCTGAAATGTGGGAGGTCTGTAGGCGGGTCCTTTGATCTTCTTCATCAACCGAGAGAATGGTGTGAGGAAGGTAGCAGAAATCCTCCCAAACTCCTCCACAAACTCAGGAGGAACCCTAGCATCCAGCTGCTTCAACATATTAAGCCCGGCAACCATCTACAAACAAAAACAAGCAAACATTTTTTCATTAATTCCACAAGGATATCATATCATCAAGATAAAATACGTGTGAATGCAAATTTTGTAGTGTGTGGGGGTGTAATATGAAATATGCATATTTGTAAAACACTTACAACTTCATAGCCCTCGAGGCTATCATACAACTCCCTCGTCTTGTACTGCTGCTGAGGCTGTGGATCGGGCTTCCCTATGCGCATACGAGATATATCAGCATACCACGCCATATAATCAGCCTCCGAAGCTATGTCTACCGAGTCATCAACAAGGCCATCCAAATCTGAACAGAACCTGGCCCATTTGCCAATATCAATAAACCACCGCACCAGCCAATCCTCCCCTGCAAATGTGGCATCCTTAGCCCCCCTGTAACCAACCATGTTCACCGATGCTCGTGGAATCTGGGGACTAGAACCAAACTGTCTCGACACCCTGTCCGGATGCTGCCACTCGACCACGTCGTAACATACAAGGGGAACTCGACCGCACCCAGCTAACTGTGCCTGTATCATCTCGTTGTCCATAACATCCTCGAACCTAGCATACGGCCTCCAGACCACCTCATCACCAGCAACACCATCAAACTCACCCCTATAGAACGGTAAGCTGTGGTGAGGGCCTGACATCATGCGCTTCTTCGAAACCCCGACATGAGTATCACTAGCATAGGCCCATCCCTCAGCAACCGGATAATCCTCCTGACCGGGAGATCGTAAAGGCACGCCAATATGAGGAAATCTCTCGTAAGACCAAAACTGTAACACCCAGACACAACAAGCAATGCTCTTGCTGCCCTTCCTTGCAGCAATCTCCAAACCCCGGTATATATGAGCTAACACAGCTGCACCCCAAGCATAATAAGGAATCTCCCGCATATTAATCAATGGGTGCATATACCGAACATGAACAAAAGAGCGGTTGATGCTGGGGAAGAGGATACAACCCATAATGAATAGCAGATACGCCTTGGTATGTACAACCGTGGCCCTCATATTGTGCTTCTCAGGCTTCTGTGCACCATATCTCTCAAACAACCACCCCAGCTTGATGTTATTCCGATACAAAGCCTCCTTCACCTCCTCCTCGGTCAAAGGCTCAAACCAATTATTAGCAAAATACGCCGCCTTGTTCTCTATCACCCCACAAGTCAGCGCATCCCCCTGAACTGGCACCCCTAAAATAAACCCTACATCCTCCAATGTAACAGTCATCTCCCCCTGCCTCGTGAAGAAAGTGTTGGTCTCAGGTCTCCAACGCTCCACCAAAGCAGATATCAACCGAGTGTCAGTAGCCAAGACAACAGCAGGGTCTGCAAAAATCCCAAACTCAAGCATGTGTAGCAATTCCCGCTGTGGTCTCCTTAACTTCCACAAGTGCAATGACTTGTTCCCCGAATAGCTCTGCAACTCATCTCTCCCTGCACCATCCCAAACATCCTCACTGACGTGATACCGATTATCCCAAATAATATTATGCGCGTTAGGACCCGGCAACATATTCCCGAAATCATCAAAATTATCCATACCTGAAAATATTGCCAACAAAATTCATCAATCACCACAATAAAAACACCACAACGTACACAATAAAAACAATCACCACATATATAAACACCAAGTTCACAATACATTCGAAATAACTACCCATTATTTGCAACAAAATTATATGTTAATTGCATCCATACTTTTACACTAACATAACTCGAATTTAACACTAAATTTATCATTACAAATTCGAATTATATATAAATTAAATTAAAATTCGAAGTATAAATAAATTAAGGGTGGGTTAATAATTCGATTCATCCTACAAATTATCCTAAAATTTCGAATTTACTATTTAGCACTAAAATTATCACGAATAATCCTAAAATTAATCCTACATATTCGAATTATCACTAAAATTGTATTGTAACACTAAAATTCGATTTATAAATAAAATAAGGGTTAATAATTCGCATTATCCTAAATATTATCCTAAAAAAATGGATTTTACTATTTAGCACTAAAAATATCACGAATAATTCTAATTTTAATTCCACAAGGATATTAAAAATTCGAATTAAAATTGTAAATTCGAATTAAAATAATAAATTCGATTATTAAAATTTCGAATGGAAATTGTAAATTCGAATTAACATTAAAAATTTGAATTTAATACACTAAATTAATTCTAAATTAACATTAATTTATCCTAAAAATCGAATTAAATCATGTCCAAATTATGAACCCTAGAAATTCTAAAAATTTGAATTTAATCATAGTACGATTCATATGTTAATTCATACATTATTTAACCCTAAAATTTTGAATTATATACACAAAATAAGATCTACAACAAAAGAAAAACATAAGTTTATATCAATAAAACTGTAAAGAACATAAAAAAAATCGATTATATACCTTAATAACGGAAAAGGAGAATGATTTAAGGTTGGGTTGCTGTGATTGTTGCTTGTGGTGGGTCTGCTGGCTGTGTGTTTGTGTTTGTGTTTGCAGGCTGCGGCTGTGTGTTTATGTATATAGGTTTGAGAGAGACTGTGTTTGTCAAGAATTAGTTAAACAAAAAACGCTACCAACCGCTGAAAATTTCCGCGGTCCGTGCGGAGGGTATTTTGGTAATTACCACGGACCGCTGAAAATTTCCGTGGTCCCTTTGCTGCTGTTTTAATTACCAACCGTTAGATCCACCATCCAACGGTGGAGAAACTGTTTGTTGTATACCGGTCTACAACAAATGTTTGTTGTAGACCGGCCCCCATATATATAAAGTCGGTATAGTGGAGAGAAGTAGTGGATGTAGTTATTTTAAAAATTATAAAAACTTTACTATTTTTGGAAATTTTTGAAATGTAAATAATTGGAAGGGGTATGAAAAAAAAGTGTAAACAAATGAGAGGTAAGAAGGGTAGCAAGTCAAAATTTAAAATTATTTTAATAAACATACTAAGAACTTCCTAAACACTACTGAACTCGAAAAATATCCGGTCCGAGTGACCAGTGTACTTGAATTAGGTAAGTTGTTGGCAATGTTTTATTACTCTAAACATGATTATGATTGATCCAAGTTGGCCGTGATGCAAAATTAGACGTGTCAGCCCCGCTACCATACTTAGTCATGGATGACACCAAAATGTATTACAATTTAAAGTCCGTTGCAAACAAGTTAGCTAGACTAGACTTGTTTTGTTCTGATTTCCAGGCCGGCTCTTGTCAATTTGTGCCCCAAGAGGCAATAGCATCTTCATCATACAAATTACTATTTTTACATTACACTTTTTCGAGATGTTTAAAAATTTGGAGGCCCTAGACCATCACCTTACTCGCCGCCCTGCTGATTCCATAGTAGTATCTGTTGCTTGCCTGATTATTAAAAGATTTAAAATAAAAAGTTGTTATAATAAATTGTATATTTAAGGAATCTGTAGGCTATCGCATTTGTAGATTCATTAAAATTCAGTAGGAACATCAAACCTGTCTCTTTCTTTCTTAATCCACTTACAGACCTCTAATCCCATGTCACTTCTCTTCATTTTGCTCCTAACAATTATCTCAATGATATTTTTCATATCACGTTTTGGGGGTAAACCTTATCCACCAGGGCCGAGACGCTTGCCAGTGATTGGCAATACGCTGATGATGGCCTGTCTAACTCACCGTGGGCTCGCCAAACTTGCGAGCCGTTATGGTGGTCTATTTTACCTCCGCATGGGTGCCCAAGACATTGTAGTCGTGTCGACGCCTGATATGGCACGTCAAATTCTTCAAACTCATCAAGACCAAATCTCCAACCGCCCTACTAGTATTGCTCTGGACTACCTTTCATATGGCAGGGCCAACATGGCCTTTGCTGACTACAGCCCTTGGTGGCGTCAAATGCGCAAAATTTGTGTCATGAAGCTCTTTAGCCGTGCACGGGTTGAGTCCTGGAACTCTGTCCGTGACGAGTTAAACCATATGCTCCGAGATGTTGCATCAAATGCTAATCAAGCTATTAATCTAGGCGAATTAGTTTTTGGGTTTACGGAGAAAATCATCTATCGGGCTGCGTTCGGATCAAGGTTGAGCGACGGGGGCACTGAATTTATAAAAATAATGCAGGAATTTTCCAAATTATTTGGTTCTTTCAATGTATGTGATTTCGTTCCATGGATGAGTAGGGCTGATCCTCAAGGGCTTAAAGCTAGACTTCGCAAGGCTCGTGGATCACTAGATACGTTCATCGATTCCATTATAGACCAACACATAATAAAAAGGAAGGGAAAAAATATAGGTGACAAGGACATGGTGGACGAGTTACTGGCTTTTTACACTGAGGAAGGAGAAGCTAAAGCTGAATCTGATGATTTACAGGCCACTATAAAACTCACAAAAAATAATATCAAGGGCATTATTATGGTAAGTGGACTTTCATTATGCCATTGTTAGAAATTACAGTGTACTGACAAACCAGTCTATATCATAATAATTTGTTAATTTCAGGATATAATGTTTGGGGGGACAGAGACTGTAGCTGCCGCTATAGAGTGGGCTATGTCAGAGCTATTGAAAAACCCGGAGGAGCTCAGAAAGACTCAGGAAGAGCTTTCCAACGTAGTAGGACTTCATCGCTGTGTCGAAGAGGGAGACTTGGAGAAACTCACTTACCTTAAGTGTGTACTCAAAGAGACCCTACGGCTCCATCCTCCCCTCCCGTTTCTACCCCGTGCTGCAGCCGAGGATGTATATGTTGCTGGCTACTATATTCCAGCGGGATCCAGGGTCATAATTAACCTTTGGGCAATGGGGCACGACGGGAAGTGTTGGAATGATGAGCCAGAAGCATTTAAGCCCTCTAGGTTTCTTGATGTGGGAGCGCCAGACTACAGAAACAACAACTTTGAGTTCATACCGTTTGGGACAGGTCGCAGATCATGTCCAGGCATGCAGCTGGGCCTTCATGCATTTGAAATGGGCTTAGCACACCTTCTTCACTGTTTTAACTGGGAATTGCCTGATGGTATGAAGCCGAGCCAAGTTGACATGAGTGACATGTATGGACTCTCAGCTCCAAAGGCAACCCGGCTCATTGCTGTGCCGACTCCGCGCCTACTGTGTCCGATCTGTTAACAAACTTGCAAAATAATGTACTTGAATTATATATCTGAATAATAACAGAATCAGTTTCATTAAGCGATATGATTAAGACATTCATTGAGAATCCTGTTAATAAATGAACCTCTAGGTAGCTGCAAAATAATGAGAATTCCTGTTATGCCTGTTTCTAACACCTGTAACGAGATGGACCGAATGAATGCTACCAAGTTAAAAAGCTCATGCTATTTCGGAGTTTGGTGACTTCTGCGTTCTAATTATGCAGAAGCATTAGGATTTAGGGGATTCTCGAAAGGAGCGAGCAGAATATCCTTAGTCAAATTGTACTTCAATTTTAAGATCATGTAAAGCATGCTATATTAGTAAGCTACTCTTCATAATAAAAACTGCATGGTGCTTGTAAGATTCTATGACAAATGAAACTGGATGATGCAAATGATACAAACACATACTAATAAAATCATAAGGTAAATCTGGTACATAAATGAAATAAGATAAAGAGAAAGGTAGGTGTAACAAGATCAACAGCAATGATAAAAATGAATGGGCAAGTTGCCGGTTTCTTCAATTTATGTATAGGGAAGGAACCCAACCAGTGGGTGCAGCTAGGATTATAATTCGGGTCGAGCCGGGTTAGCTTATAAACGAGTCAAGTTCAGGTCAGCATTGCACGACAGCTGAGGCAAACATCGTTCACTTCATATTAACTACTCTTTCCCTATACTGGCTCTATTGATGTTGTCAATGAGCATGTGGAAAAAAAAGTTACTCTCATATAAAGCTTTAAAACAATATCGCCCACCGTGGGGCTCGAACCCACGACCACAAGGTTAAGAGCCTTGCGCTCTACCAACTGAGCTAGACGGGCTTGTGCTTTAATTTACCAAACGTAATTTATAAAGGTAATTTCTTAGAAAGTTTTGTTTTCTAGTAAAGTTTAATTTTTATTATATTTTGACACCGTGACTCTTCTGGTACAAAGAAAACACATGAGCTAATACTGAAACTAATGCAATAAAAGTTGCTAAGGGAAAATAGTACCCTCTTGCTTTTTTCAGCTGAAATTTATTTTGGTATAAAGTGAGCAAATAGGGATAAATATAACAGTTTGCAAGGAAGATCACAAATAAATACAAAAAAAAACAAAAACAAAGTTGCACCCAGCAAAGTTCATGCTACTCCATTGCCTTGTTCTTCTCTTTTATCTTGTCACGCAGAGATACTTATTACTTTGGGGGTCGGCGGTATGGGTAGAGGATGTCATCGACACTTGCTTTTACTTGATTGCCTACTTTCCTTACATTTTTCGCAACCCCTGCTGCTACCAGGCCTGCATTTCTTGTAAACCTGAAATGTTTGTTCAAAATTTTTTAATCGTAAGCTGAATGTATTACATTTGGATAAGAACTGAAATAGAGGAGAAATTTAAGAACTAAAGAACAGCACTTCAGCAGTGATTGGGTTTTACCTTTTTAAGAACTCGTCCCCTACAGACACTGCAGGTTTATGTGTCTGAGGCTGTGGCGATCTACGATTATCTATATAAAACAACAGTTCGACAACAACTAATTAGAAATAAATACAAATAACAATGCTAAAAACGTACACCACCAACAACAAACAGAACTATTTGGAGAAGATTCAATCCACAGGAACAATGACCATATTATATAGATACAACAGTTCGACAACTAATAATTAGAAACAAATACATATAACAATGCTAAAAATATAAACCACCAACAAGGAACAAAACTATAAGGCGAAGATTCAATCTACAGGAACAGTTACAATATTAACTATGTCCGTATTCTATATTAAGTCTTCACATCCCAAATTTCAAACACCTAATCTTTGAAAATTTGTTTATTTACAAATTTCATATTCCTTTAGGTAATATTTTATGAAACACACCACCAAGAAACAACAGCGGCGCCATTTTCTTTCCATCAGATGTATCCCCACTTTGATCACAGCTACTAGTCGAAACCACAATATAGAATTTACCCGTATACTGAACATGTTGTACTAACAGCTGTGTCCATTAGCCATTGGTAAATAACATGGAGTCCCTAAGACTTTTTCTATGTCCACAACAAAAATTCACTTATGTCGCAGATAATTTTGACAGCCTTGTAAATTACATTACCTTTGCATTTGCAATGTGAAGGAAAGATGAGTTTTAGCATCAAATGTAACGTATCAGAACTTAAGTATAAAAAAAAAGATTATTTTAACTTGTGTGTCATTTATCTTTGCTTTTACATTTTAGAACGGTATTAGAACACAGGTAGCAGATTTAATATGAGGATATGCACTACTTAAGGCCCAACTAAACAAGATTCAGTAAATCTAGGTATAAATGATAGAGTTCATCCCAAAAGTGGATACTAAACTATAATCCAAAATTACCTTGTCTGTTATGAGCATGAGCAGGAACAGAGTCAGCAGCTGTGACTTTTTTGTCCACTAAAACCTGTTGCAACACAAGATAGCATATATGGATTAAAATCATGTGATACCCATATGTTAAGACAGGCATACTGGTACTTGTTTTAATTAGAAATACCACCTATCAATATTAACATGCTCTGACATACAATCACACACATAACATAAATTTATATGAAGCCAGTAAGAACAATCAATATTACAAAAAGCTTTTCCCTCAACCAGAATCGTTATGAAATAAGTGTTTTAAAACTTGTAAATATAAAATATCATCTATAATTTTCAAAGAAAAGGTAGAAAAAAATAGGGAGATGACGACCTCAATTCCAATGCAGGCAGGAAGTTCTGAGTTTCCATCTTGCACATTTTTTTGACCTTTCCGATCTGAGTAAACTGAGTAACCAACACAACCATATCTGAAATCTGCAAAGTCCCTACCCTTTTCATGAGCTTCCACCTCAGATTTTCCAACAATGTTTTGAGGTACTATAAAAATCGAAATAAAATATTAGTATCTAAACCGGTTGTAATAAAAAAAACTGACATCCAAACACTCCTATGCAAATTGAGATAAAGATACAGAAATTAAGATACTGCAGTCAAGAGACTCAAGACATTTGTCAATCATTATCGGAGTGCGACACATAGAATGCCTGAAATACATGTGTATTCACATGGGAGAGATTTGCTGTCAAAAAGAGATGTTTCTTCACAAAAGGAGCATCTTTACAGCAGACATTATGACTACATTAATAAAGCAAAGACGGAGCAAGTCTGAGAATTAGGACTTACAGATATTTAATAAAAATCAAGATATAATCAAGATATAAGGCGCCAATAACATCAATCTGTTTTCATACACATAAATACGTAATCAAAGATTATGCATATGCTCACGATTTTATCTAAATTCAAACAGTGTATGTACATAGACTTTTTAAAACATGCTAAAAATATATGCAATCCTTGGAACAGCCGCGCAGGCACAGCAAAGTCTAACATAAATTATTGGCATCAACTCTATGTAAATTCTTCAATAAATGCATATATTTGACGAGTTGATCAACACATACGATATACTTTTCAATAAGTAATTTCAGAAAAATACTAAAACTGGGAGTTGAGACAAAATTTGCTACTTTAGAATAATGATATAACATGATAATTAGGTTGGAACTACTTAATGTGTCATGATACTGCCTGTGACTACTGATTTAGCAGCATTGGAGTCGGGCATTTCCGCCATACAATACTAGTGCGATTAAGTCTTGACAAAGATATTTTGACGTAAGGCCGGGTCTTAATCAATGTCAAACAAGAGATTCCATTCATTTAATGCTATGATTACTATTATCAGCAACTTAAAATAGATCTATGGAATGAATCATTTGAGCGAGATAGGGACCCAGATTACTGCTGTTAATATTTGGTAGTTCTTTCCTTGCTATCCTTCACTAGTTGTATGTGTTACTCCGCATCAATATTATATTACCCAAATAAATGTTGCAGATTGCACTTTTAATGACTCAATTAGTCGATTCGCAATGTTGTTTGGATAAAAAAATTGGTTATTAATTCCTTGGGCTACACTACAGCAATGAAATTGCAATCAGAAACACCAAGAGACAAGAGTACAAGATGGTAAAATTTGATGTTGAAGCTACTGAATTAGAATAATAACTAAGTTACCCGTACTCAGGTACGGGTGTCGGATACGAGTGCGGATCCAAGTGTCAGATTCTTAGTTTTTAAAAAACATAGGATTCGTGGATATGGAACCAAAATTGGACACGGGTGCGGGTATTCGGAATATAAACTTCACATAAGCGAAATTATATCTACTTTACATGCATTACATTTGTAAGTTAGTGTCTTCTACCACATAAAGTAAACATATACATAATTGTTTATGTCATATTTATAACATAAATCAAAAGGATAACATGAATATAGTAATCAATAGAAACCCCTCCCTAGAATTAAGAGTATGAGGATTAAGTTGTTGTGAGACCTTATAAATCATTTTGAACTAGATTTCTTAAGGTCAAAATGTCCGGTTTCCATCGGAAGGAGGGTTTCCACCGGAAGGA
Source organism: Apium graveolens (assembly GCF_009905375.1). Taxonomy (NCBI): domain Eukaryota; kingdom Viridiplantae; phylum Streptophyta; class Magnoliopsida; order Apiales; family Apiaceae; genus Apium; species Apium graveolens. Next base: position 18,267,753 of record NC_133651.1, read on the forward strand.
TCCGACTCAGATTCCATACCCACACCCACGTCATGTGCGATGGACACGGTTATGAGGGCAAAATTGAAGAGTCCAGGTAACTTAGAATAATACTGCAATCTGTATACATCATTCTATTCCAATTACCATGAATGTGAGCAGCGGGCCATTTTACGTACGTGAAGATTTGATCATAGAAGGCAAAAAATATAATTAAAAAAAAGGAGTAATGGGTCTGAAATCATATTAGATACAGCTACATGCTTGTCTTGGAACTTTGTGTACTGCATTCTGTTCAAACAGAAAAATGCATCTCTCCTTTTTTCGTAAGTGAAAAAATTATGTACTACTCAACTAGAACTGTACAAATTAAATTCTACTGCAGGTTCAGGGTTTGAGTCTCAACTCTCAACAGATACGGAGATCAATGTAAACAGTACGAGACACCTTCCGGAAAAACACTTTAAATGAGGTAAATAACAACAAAGAATATAAACAATGCAGACAACCTAATTCCAGAGAACAAAGATTAGGCCTTTACAATGATAAAAACTAAAACCAATCAAATCAAGAACCAGAACTAGTCCAATTCAATTAAAGCATCAATCTTTAATAACCCAAACATTAGATAACAACAGAACAACAATCACTAATCAAAACAACACATCTAGAAAGCTTAATTCAAGAAAACCCCGCATAAAAAACAATAAAACATGAAGAACCCTAATTAAAATCAATCATATTTTTGACAAAGAAAGGATCTTTATCCAACATAACATATATACAAAGGGGGAGAGAGAGAGAGAGAGAGAGAGAGAGAGAGAGAGAGAGCGGGAGAGAGAGAGAGAGGGGGGGAGAGAGAGAGAGAGAGAGAGAGAGAGAGAGAGAGAGAGGAGATTGACCTTGAGGGAGAGAACGAGATATGCCAACACAAAGAGGATTACGAGAATTAGCTTTGAAGGATGATGAATAATAAAGACAGCCTTTGCAAGATTTGCCTTTATTATTATTGTTATTATTCAGATTTGGGTTTGTTGATGCTCCTCCACCTCCTCCCTTGGTATTAAAATTCTTGTGGGATTGGGTGTTAGGAGTATCATTCTCTCTCGCTGACGCAATTGCACTTTCTTGCTTCTCCATCTCTTTCTTCTTCTGCTGCACTCACCTGAAAATCCCTTCTCTTATTTTGTTTTCATTCTGCTTTTCTCGTATGTGTCGGGTTTATTGGGTGCTCATATGTAAGGGGTGAAAATACCTACTCTATTTTGAAAGTATTCTGACCAAAATACTCGTTTAATTTCACATTTCTCCTTAATCGGTACTAATCGTTTATGAATTAATCAGGAATTAATCGGAACAAAAATCAGATATAAATATTTTAATATTATTTATCTTATTTATCTTATTTATTATGAGATATATAATTCAAAGATAATTTAAAAATATTAATCAGATTTCAAAAAATAGATCGGCCAAATATTTTTTTAAAATTAATCGGGGATTAATCGGGGATTTTTAGAATTGAATATGTATTTCTGAATTGAATATTTTAAAAAATTGTAAAAAGTATATATTTATAATTTGAATATTATATTTGAGATAACCAACTAACAAATGCTTATCATAATTTTTTTATACCCATTTGACAAATATATATCAAGTCAAAATAGAATATGATAAATACGTATTTCAAACGGTATTTTCGGTCCTCCAACTCCAAAATAAATATTTTCAATCATTTGCTCCAAAAAATGTCATTTTAACATTTTTTCCATATATATGATCTTTTTCATTTATTTTTTCTCCAAATATTTTCCTGTTAATATTTTGGGTTTTTTAAGACACAATTTATACTCCCTCCGTCCAATTGGGTTTGTCTCATCGGGATGGGGAGTTCGGCACGCATTTTAATACTCCTCTAAAATATAGTTATATAAATTATTTTGATTTTTTTCTTCCGAATAAAAATTTAATATTCAAAGTTTAATACAGAAAAAAATTGTGAAAATTAATTATGAAAATATATTTTATATTCAATTTAAAATGCGCGTCGAGTGTTTGAAAAAAATATTTAGTGAATTGAATGGAAGAAAGGGAGTAAAAAGTTAATTTCCCATTTTTTTTTAAAGATAAATAACGTTTTGAAAAATAGTGGATGTTGATTAACTGTAAAATTTGTTCTACCAATTACAACCTTCTTCAAGAGTTTGAAATTTGAATTCGTTTTTTAATAATATAAAATTGGTATAAAGTGTTTATATGTAGTTTATAGAGTAAATAAAATATCTATAAATTCATATCATCGACAAATTTTATTAATTACCTAAATTAAATATACACAACCTCTTTTTTGAATATATGTTTATTTTAGTCATCAGTGTGTAATATCATGTCGTGTTAGATGAGTCTTCGAAATTTTAAAAGATTATAGATGTTCTCATACACTATGGTGATAAATGAGTTTCTATACATTAAAGAATAATTTATAATTTGCATCTCTATGATACTATAAAAATATTGCTTGAATTTCATAATTTGCATATTAACTTTTATTCCCCTCATTTTTTAACACATTACATTATTGATTATTTTTACGATTTTTATTGACATCAATCGTTACCGTTTAATACCGATTAATACCGTTAATCATGGACGGAAGCACTTAGGAGCTTCCTAGAATTTTAGGGGGGAAACTATTAACTACACGTATTTTGAATCATTGCAGCTCAACTTAAGGTTAAATGGCGTTTTGATCACTCAAATAACCACTAACTTTCACTTGGGTTATCGAACTCAAAAAACTGTCAATGAGGTCACTTAACAAATAGAAGTATTCAACTTAATCATTGCACACTTTAAAAATTTCATGGCCGTTAAATCATGTTGACTATAGACGACCCTATGTTAAATGTTAACACGTCGGCTGCCATACCAGATAACTGACCCGCCCAATTCTAAAATCACTCAACAAATTAAACCCAACCCAATTAAAACCCACAGCCCGTATGCCCTATATCCCTAAATTAAAATCCGTTTTCCCCTTATATATACACTCCCCTTTTTACACACACACATAACTGATCTAAACCTTAATCGCAATAATGGTTCGAACTCGATCGGGTGTTGAGGTTTGTTTAACTCAAGCAACCGATGATACCGATGACATTTTTATTGAAGATGGAGCGAATGATGCTGGAGACAATGAAACAGAGAAGGGTTATGAAGCTGAAACAGACTGTGAAGATGTAAATCAGACAACCGATAAAAAAACAACGTAAATAATGGTATATTTGAACTTTTTATAGTTAATTAGGGCTAAATGTTCTTGCTTTGAATATATGATGTTATATGGTCATTTTTGCAATTAGGGTTCTTAATTTGTTTATATTTAACATGAATAACTTGTACAATGTGACGGTCTACTATGGGGGTCATTTTGTTCATTTTTTGTTTTCCTCCACCAAAAGTAATGTCAAAAAGGTTTATAAGTATATCAATATCGAAAACCTTACTATTAATGACTTAAAGATGTGTTTTGGTGCTATTGCTGGTGAGTTTGATTCCCTTTATTATAGAACTCCTGAATTGAAGATTAATTTATTGAATGCTGAAAGTAAGCCTCAATTGGTTGAATTAAGTAAGTAATGTGCTTATAATATTGTGTTGTATGTGTTGGGTTTCGAGCACATTAAGGCAACGGAAACAGTAATTAAAAATGTGAAAAAGTCAGAATTTTCGAAACCCACCGCAAGATCCATGCGAAAAACATATATTTAATTCGTAGATCAGATTGTTTACCTTAAGAAGTTTTACCAATTGGTTGACTAATGAAGATCCAAAACTTGTTCAATCACCACGCATCCCGCTCTCGCGATCTACGCTTTATCGGTATCCACACGAATGCTTAAACTCAAGGATAGGATGTGTACTAACACAAACCTGTTTCTTCTTGCTCTCTCCATCTTCTCTCTTGGTGGCTAGGGTTTTAATAAAAGTCTTGCTTGCAAAATCAGCCACACAAGAGATATTATATAGAGAGTAGAAAAATGAATTATAACTCTTAACTAATTAGGAATTATTATTAATTCGAAATTCCTATTTGTATTATAATTAAGTCTCACTTAATTATTTAACAAATAAATTTCATAATTAATATTAGTAAATTCGAATATCAATATTTATCTAATTAATTAAGTCATAATTAATCAATATTATAAATAATTCGAATTACTTTAATATAATTTAAATATAATTTAAATTAAATAATTCTACAAGCATTCTTAGTGTGTGATTATTACGTTGGCAACGAATTTTAAATCTAATTTAAAATCGTAAACAATGAGCGGCATCTAGTAATACATCATTGCTACCCAAGTAATAATAATTGAATCGGTGATTGATTAAACCTTTTGTGAATAATGTACAATGTAATACAATCCCTTTAACCAAATATTATAGATTAAACTAGAGGCATGTAATGTGTCATCCTCATCATAGTTTAATCTAAGTTTCCTTGATCAATGAGTAGACTATCATATCAAATCACTATTTGAGCGTGATCATGCATTTCATAGTCTATTTCACACAAGAGGCCAATAATATCACTCATAAAATAGGAGGTTTAAATCCCATCTAGATCATTCATATTTCTCAGACGATTCATAATATACCCAATGTACATTTTTATCATTACCCGGTCAAGGATAACTTTTAATGGAATCAATCTATATTAATTCTCGTATAGAAATATTATGACTTCAGGTCTAAGGACCATTACATCATTATCACTGTAAGAATTACTTATGATACAAGTGACATGTAGAATCTCACATCGGGTCTGTCCAGCACCATGTACATATACATCTGCCTGTGTTTTTGACTTTAATATCACTATACCTATGATCAATGAGATATGATCATCACTCAACAAACACACCAATCTTAATGCATTATTATTGTCCCTTAATAATAATATTCGACTAGGGACCTTTAGGAATATTGATACTATTCTCATAATCTCATTTCTAAGTTACGTACTTAGAGATATAGAATTGCATATCATATTCCAAGGATATTTATTAATCTAACATTTATATCGCTGGAAATTAAGAATTAATAAATTATAAAGAGTATAATCGATAGAACATAAACATTAATAATCTTAATGTCTTAAACTAAATTATCATAGTGTTGTCTCTAGGGCACAAACACTAACAATCTCTCACTTGCACTAGAGTCAATCACCCATGTATCTAATACTCATGTAACTAGTATGACCATCGTGCTTCTGCTGCGACAAAGCCTTAGTCAGTGGGTCTGCAACATTATCATTACTATGCACTTTACATTTATATCTCCTTGATCATTAATCTCATTAATAAGGTGATATCGACTAAGGACATGCCTAAATAGTCTCCTTGGTTGTTTCAAGAGTATCAATATATCCGGCTTCCAATTATAGAATCACCAATGTTCTTGTTGTGAACCATTCCAGCTAACATAACTTATATTTCGACAAAACACAAACCAGACATAGACACATAATCATCCTTTTCTATCCAGATATTAGGTTAAGAAACTAGTATCAGTGTAACCATTTACAACCAGTTCCCTATCTTCTCCATACACCAAAAATAATTCTTTAGTCTTCTTTAAGTACTTAAGAATATTCTTGAAAATTATCTAGCGACCCTCGCCTAGATTAGACTGGTATCTGCTCGTTATGCTCAAAGCATACGAAATATCAAGATAAATATATATCATTGTACACTTTATAGATCCAATATGGAGCTTTCTCAAACGGCCCTTGTCATCTAATGATTTAGGGGGCAATTATCTTTTGAGATCACTATCCCATGAGACATCGAAACATATCCTTTCTTTGTCTCTTGCATCATAAAATGATGTAATACTTTATCAATGTATGTACTCCGACTAGGTCGATTAATCTTTTCAATATATCTCCATAGATCTTGATCCCTAATATATAGGTAGCATCGCCTAAGTCTTTCACCGAGAAACTGTTTCTCAACCAAGTCTTATTAGCCTGTAGAGAAGGTATGACATTCCTTATTTGTTATATGTCATCTACATATAATACTAGGAATGTCACATGGCTCCCACTAACCTTCTTGCAAACACATGGTTCATCTTCATTTTGAATAAAGCCAAACTCTTTGACCGTTTCATCAAAATGAATATTCATTCTCCTTGAGGCTTGCTTCAATCTATTAATAGATAGAAGCAACTTACAAACTATCTTAGCAAACTTTGGATCGACAAAACCCTCAGGTTGTATCATATATACATCATCTTCAAGGCTCCCATATAAGAAAGCAGTTTTGACATCCATTTGCCAAATCTCATAGTCAAAGTAAGCAACTATTGCTAACAAAATCCCGATGGACTTGACCATAGAAACCGATGAAAAAATCTCATCATAGTTTATACCATAAATTTGTTTGAAACTTTTTTGCCACTAGTCGCGTCTTATAAGTCTGTACTTTACCATCCATGTCAGTTTTATTCTTGAAAACCCACTTGCACCCTATAGGTTTTACCCCTTCGAGTGGATCAACTAAAGTCGGTACTTTATTTTGATACATGGATTCCATATCGGATTTCATGGCCTCTAGCCATCTCTTGGAGTCTGAACTGTTCATAGCATCTTGGTAGGTGAAAGGCTTATCATTATCCGTAAGAATCACATCACCATCTTGAGTCAAAAGAAATTCATAATTTCTCCCAATCTCATGGTGAATCCCACTAGATCTACGAATAACCTGTGTTTCTTGGACATGATTACTTTCAACACTTTGATGTACATACTGATCTTATTCCAACTCTGGTTCAATGTTATCATGTGGTTCTCGATCTTCATCGAGATGTATTATCCTCCCACTGATTTTCTTAGAAAGTAGTTCTCCCTCAAGAAATACAGCGGCCCGAGTAACAAACACTTTGTTCTCTGAAGGATTATAAAAAATATACCCTAGTCTCACTTGGGTATCCCACAAAATAGTATCTATCTAATTTTGGTCCAAGCTTGTCAGAGGATAAATGTTTTACAAACGCTTCACGTTCCCAAATTTTCATAAATGACATGCTAGGACATTTGTCACTCTATATCTCATACGGAGTATTTTGAACCGCTTTAGTCGGAATTTGGTTAAGTGTATATGCAGCAGTCACTAGAGCATAACCCCATAAACTGAATGGAAGATCCACTTGACTCATCATCGATCGCACTATGTCCAAAAAGGTACGATTTCTCCTCTCAAAATCTCTATTCCATTGAGGTGTTCAAGAAGAAGTAAGTTATGATACACTATCACACTCCTTCAAGAAACTCTTGAAATTGAGGCTTAAGTATTCTCCTCCACGATCTGATCGTAGAACTTTTATACTTTCCTCTGTTTGCTTTTCTACTTCAGCCTTATATTCTTTGAACATTTCAAAAGAATCAGATTTATTCTTCATAAGAAACACATATCAATATCTAGTGAAATCATCAGTAAATGTTATGAAGTAGTATAAGCCACCCATTGCCATCATACACATTCGACCACATACATCATTATGTATAAGTCCTAATCATGCGGTGTCCCTTTCACCTGATCAGGTAAAAGAAGCTTTAGTCAGTTTGACAATGAGACAAAGTTCGCATCTTGCGTTTGATTCAAAATCAAACTTATCCAAATATCCATCTATATGTAACTCATAAATACGTTTCTCATTAATATGGCTTAACGACAATGGTAGAGGTAATGTTTGATTTGAGTCATCTTAGAACATATAAATTATTAACCAATTGTGCAACATTATAAGCCTTATCATTAAAATAGAATAAACAACTAGTATTTAATTAATTAAAATAAAAACCTTTCTTGTCCTGATAAGAAATTGATTTAATGCATCCCCTAAAGGCAGGCACGTAATAACAATTTATCAAGTTCTCAATCTCGCCTATATGGGCAAAATTAGGTATCGAGTTCCTTCAACTAGAGCAGCAACTTTTGCTCCAATTCTAACCCTATACCTGAAGTTTGACCATTGCTAGTCTTCTTCTTTAGATCTTCCAAACAATCTCGACAACTAACTTCCAATCATCCAGTTATTTCCACAGAAATGACAATCATATCCTTTAGCAACACCACTATCAGGCTTCAAAAGCCCTTTGGTATTGGACTTTGGTTTGACACCGAATAAGATCAAATATTCACCTTGCCAGTCCATTTTCCTTTCTCATTTATATTCCATGTGTACATCATCAATATGGACGTAATTCATGCCTTTACCGTGTTATTTTCAGCAGTTCTAAACATGCTTAACAACTCAGTGAATGTTCTGTCTATCTCATTCCTTTTGTTCTTAACAAACTGAGAATAGAATTTGTTCAAAGATCGTTTTTCAAATCAAGCTGAGTCTCTAGACCATTCTTGAAACCCAAAATATCAAGGTACATATACCTATCATCTTTAGAACATGTGGTCCAACCGAATATCATTATCCCATTAAGGCAAAAGTATTGTGCCTTATTATTGTCAAATCTTTCTGATGAGCCTATCCTTTAAACATCCTTTGAAGGTGCTCAATCATATCATAAGCATCATTATGCTCTTGTTGCTTCTAAAGCTCATCACTCATAATTATAAGTATGAGACATGAAACATCAGTTGCATAATAAATTTGCTTCTGGTAAGCATTTTGTTTAGCACATGTTTCATTCTCAGCTAAAAGAAATAAGGGCGGGGTTTGAGTGACATCCTTGAACCTGAGGACAATCCTCAAGTTCCCATGTCAATCGAGGAAATTATTTCATGTCAGCTTGTCCTTCTCAAGGACTATTACATAGAGAAGTTATTTGTGTTATTTGTCATTTGATATCTACAATATTAAAGTGCTTAAAATGACTTAGTCTACAGACGATCTTTAAATTATGTTCAAGTGATTATTCATATATATATATATATATTCACAATATATATCTCCCACTATTTTTATCAAATCAATAGCCCTAACTATTAATTCGGAAAAAATATCTTCTATATCCTTTCTAGTGAGCCAAGATCCATATTTCACCACGCGTTAGGTCAGCTTTGGCTTTTCTCCTAAAACATGATTATTTAGGTAGACAACATTTGTCAATTATATCAACTATATAACTCTTGGATAGCTTGGTGGAACAACATTTGTTCATATTTATCTAATAAATCTCTCCAAACTCTATGCCTCTAAGTTCACAATCCTATTGTGATAACTTAGTTAAGTCAACCCCAATAGTCAAAAAGTATCAATATACTTCAACACATCTCCCACGATAGATAGGAGTACTTCGCTTTGGCGAACCCACTCCTGGTCGATCTAGGGGTTAATGCATTGGACTCATTGGAAGGCATATGACAACTTAATATTAACTTTAGGGTTTTGTTAATTTTAAAACGATCATGATCCCATCATAAAGAGATTCCCAATTTTTCCTTGAATAAAATACTTCAAATCAATATTCGTCAATGGTTTGATTTTTAGGTGGTGAGGGAGTCATAACGGTCTCGCTTAAAACCCACAACCTTACAAGTTCAATGAACTCGCTTTTGACAAAATCGCCCCATATCAGAAACAAAGAAAATTTGTATTTTATTTCGTGTTTCATAAACACGAGAATCTCATAATCGTTTATTCATTTTAAAATCTTGAATCGTAACAGATTTTATCTTGTTTAGCAAGCATGACATGGGTGTCGTATCTAATGCATACATCTTTAATCTAATTAAGCATGCATCTTTATAAACTACTCTACACATACATTCATCATATGCGCATATATATATGTAAAGTGCAATAAATAAACGTGGTTGGTTATGGCTTCATCCTATGTTATCTTTATCAAGCTAATGACAAAGATCTAGGTCAATCTAAGGTGGAAAATAAATACAGGCTAACTATTACATGTCTTCTTTCTTGTATTGCTTCCTTGGATGGCCTCCGTGTGGGATTACCCTTGATCTTCAAATCTTCATGTCTTCATGTACATTACAAGAATGAAATATGAAAACTAATCTAATGAACTTACAAGAAGAACTCGAGTTACATTCGAGATTTAATAATTACAAGATTAAACGACATGTAAGCCGTATTTGAAAAACCAAAACCAATAACCTAAGGTCATAAGCCATAAATATCCACCATGCTCAATTAACACAAAATAACATGTTAAAACACATAATCTGATCTTAACATATCATACCCATCATGATCTAATCATAAAAAATAAATATTGAAAAAAATCAGAAAATTCAAAATTAAATCTGATAACATTAAATCGTAGATTACATGGCCTAAACGACGTCAAACGCCTTACAGATCAGTCAAAATCGGACACCAGACACAGATTTCAGCAAATCCGCTGCATCCGATTCAGAATCGTATCAAATACGATTCTTATAATAAGAACAAACACAAAATATGTATATATCATTATATATACAAATTATATAATCATCATAAGATTATACAACTCTCATGAATATCATATATTCAAAACATATATATATATACGCATATATAAACATAACAATATGTACAACATATAAAATCACATACATAACAGTCATGAAATATTGTATACATGTTATCATCATAAAACCTGTAAACACATAAATGAATTAAACACTTTTCGCAAGTAGCTCTGATGCCATTGTTGGGTTTCGAGCACATAAACGCAACGGAAACAGTAATTAAAAACGTGAAAAAGTCAGAATTTTCGAAACCCACCGCAGGATCCATGCGAAAAACATATATTTAATTCGTAGATCAGATTGTTTACCTTAAGAAACTTTACCAATTGGTTGACTAATGGAGATCCAAAGCTTGTTCAATCACCACGCATCCCGCTCTCGCGATCTACGCTCTATCGGTATCCACACGAATGCTTAAACTCAAGGATTGAATGTGTACTAAAACAAACCCGTTTCTTCTTGCTCTCTCCATCTTCTCTCTTGGTGGCTAGGGTTTTAGTAAAAGTCTTGCTTGCAAAATCAGCCACAAGAGATATTATATAGAGAGTAGAAAAATGAATTATAACTCTTAACTAATTAGGAGTTATTATTAATTCGAAATTCCTATTTGTATTATAATTAAGTCTCACTTAATTATTTAACAAATAAATTTTATAATTAATATTAATAAATTCGAATATCAATATTTATCTAATTAATTAAGTCATACTTAATTAATATTATAAATAATTCGAATTACTTTAATATAATTTAAATCTAATTTAAATTAAATAATCCTTTAAGCATTCTTAGTATGTGATCCTATAGGTTATTATTATGTTGGCAATGAATTTTAAATCTAATTTAAAATCATAAACAATGAGCGGCATCTAGTGATACATCATTATTACCCAAGTAATAATAATTGAATCGGTGATCGATTAAACCTTTTGTGAATAATGTACAATGTAATATAATCCTTTTAACCAAATATTATAGATTAAACTAGAGGCATGTAATGTGTCATCATCATCATAGTTTAATCCAAGTTTTCTTGATCAATGAGTAGACTATCATATCAAATCAACATTTGAGCGTGGCCACGCATTTCATAGTCTAGCTCACACAAGAGGCCAATAATATCACTCCTAAATTAGGAGGATTAAATCTCATCTAGATCATTCATATTTCTCAGACGATTCATAATATACCCAATGTCCACTTTTATCATTACCCGGTCATGGATAACTTTTAATGTAATCAATGTATATTAATCCTCGTATAGAAATATAATAACTTCAGGTCTAAGGACCATTACATCATTATCACTGTGAGAATTACTTATGACACAACAGACATGTAAAATCTCACATTGGGTATGTCCAGCACCATGTACATATACATCTGCATGTGTTTTTAACTTTAGTATGACTATTCATATGATCAATGTGATGTGATCATCAGTCAACAAACACACCAGTCTTAATGCATTATTATTGTCCCTTAATAATAATACTCGACTAGGGACCTTTAGGAATATTGATATTATTCTCATAATCTCATTTCTAAGTCACGTACTTAGAGATATAGAATTGCATATCATATTCCAAGGACATTTATTAATCTAACATTTATATCGCAGTAAATTAAGAATTAATAAATTATAAAGAGAATAATCGATAGAACATAAATATTAATAATCCTAATGTCTTAAACTAAAACATCATAGTGTTGTCTCTAGGGCACAAACACTAACAGTATGTGTATCATGTGAGTCCTGCCATTGAATCTGATGAAGAAATGGATGATTATCAATGTAGTGATGATGAGTATGTAGAAATTAGGAAAACTTGTAGAGAAGAAAAAAGGAAAATGGATGAACTAGAGAGAGAAGCTAATTTACATGAACTGTCAGGAATGGAATATGATGATACTAGTGGATCATATGAGGGTTTTTATCCTAGTAGTGAGGAGAGTGATGATGAGTTTTGTTATGATAACCCTCCCCTAGATAAACAGAAAATGAAGTGTGTAGATGCTGTCTTTAATGTTAACACACCTGCCAATAATATTAAATTTGAAGTTGCGATAGTATTTGGTAATAAGAGTGACTTTAAGCAAGCTGTGAGGTCTTGTTCATTGGCTAGTGGTAGACCCTACCAATATTTACATGTTGACTTAAAAAGGGCCCAAGTTGGATGTGCACATGGGTGTCCTTTTAGAATGTGGGTAAGTTATAATAAAGGAAAGGATGTGTGACACTTGAAGTCAATAGTAGATGAGCATAATTGTGTGTGGAATTATAAAAACAAGCTAGTCACTACCAAGTATCTTGTAGATCTCTATGGGGATAAAAATTAGAAAAAATCCAAACTTGAAAATTGGAGAGATGCAGAAAGAGTTTAAAAGGGTACTCAAGGTAGATGTGTGTGATTCTAAATACTCTAGAGTTAGGAAGCAAGCTCTTCATGATATTGAGGAGAAAATGAATGAACATTATGCCAAAATTAGGAAGTTTGCAGGTGAGGTTTAAAGGAGTAACAAAAACAACACAGTTTAGATCTCTACTACAAGGTTGCAAGAAGGAGATGCAAACATATTTAGAAGAATATATGTGTGTTATGCAGCCTTGAAGGATGGGTGGAAAAATTCTTGCAGACCAATTCTAGGGTTTGATGGGTGCTTTTTGAAAATAGTGACTGGTAGCCAATTGTTTTCTACAGTATGGAGAGATGCAGAAAATTTTATTTACCATGTAGCAATGGTAGTAGTTGAAAGTTAAAACTATGAGTCATGGAAGTGGTTTCTGGAGCTGTTAATAGCTGATCTTGATCTTCAAGATGGACATAGAAAGACATTCATTTCTGATTAATAAAAGATACTTATTTCCCAACTTGTATAACTTTCAATTAATTAAGTTTAGCACTAAATCATGTATTGTTTATATGCCAGGGCTGGAAAAGGCAATTAGAGAATTGTTACCACAAGTGGAGCATATATTTTGCACCATGCACTTATCTGCCAACTTGAAGAGCAAACATCCAAGTAATTTGGTCATGAGTGCATTTTTTGAAGCATCAACAACAACTCACCCCTAGGCCTATAAGAAAGCAATGAAGGCCCTTGAAAAAGCCTCCAAATGGGCTTTTGAGAAGATGAGTGACTTAAAACCAGGTATGTGGTCTAAGGCTTACTTTAAGACACACTCATTAACTGATTCCACTGAAAATAATATAAGTGAGTGTTTTAACTTATAGATTTTGAAAGCAAGATATATGCCTATTATTAATATGCTCATAAAGATCCATGACATGCTTAAGACAGGAGTGCATCAAAAAAGAGATAGAATGTCAAGACATGATATTGTTATTGTTCCAAAAGCTAAACAAATATTAGATGAAGCCATTAAGGAATCATGCGGGTTTACTGTTTCATGGGATGGGAGGAAATTTACATTGTTAAGGGTAAGGGCAAATCTTGTTCAATTAATTTACAAAGAAGGTCATGTTCTTGTAGAGTCTGGGATTTGTTAGGTATACCCTGCTGTCATGGAGTTACTGCAATTCAAGAGGCTAGAAAGAATCCCATTGATTATGTTCACTCATGTTATTCAAAAGAAACATATATACAGACATATTCATATTGTTTGGATGTGATAAGGGGGATGTTACCTCCACTAATTAAGAAGAAATTAAAACGCATACCCAAAAAGATGAGAAGGAGAGAGGATTGGGGGTGTGTTGTGTCCAGTGATAAGAAGGTAAGAGTTAGCTATGAGGGTAGAGTTATGCATTACGGTTTGTGCAGAGAAGCTGAACACAAAAAAGATAAATGTCCCAATAATAATAATTTTCCAGAGAATTTAAAGAGGAACGGGGGAAAGAAGACACAGAATGAACAAACTGCAGAAGATAAAGTTGTGGAAGAACTGGAAAGGCAGGGGAGAGAGGAAACAACAGGTGAAACTGATATGATGGATGAGATCTTGAGAGAACAGGAACAAACACAAGGACTAGATGAACTATAGGCCTCAATCCAGAAATCATAGCCTTAGCAAACTACCAGCAATGTCATGAAATTTATAAGTTACATCAATTTATCTCAATAAATTTTTAATATAAGTTTATAGAAATGTAATGTATAATATATTTTTATTTGTATTGTAGATCCTAAATCCAGGATTAAGGAAGCATATGAGTACTGACAACACTCCACCTGTCAACACTCCACCTGTGACCACTCCACCTATGAACACTCCACCAGTTAGCAACAAACCTCCAACAAATGAAGTGGGACAAGCGGGAAAATCAACTCCAAGAAAGAGAGTAGCAGGATTGACACACCAAAAAAAGTAGATGAATTATTTTAGCCAAAGTTAGAACCATTAGATTCATTTTCAGATAGTGCGTTTAACTTTAGACTTCTTGTCATTTGAGTTCTTTTGTGACATTGAACTACAATTTATGTAGTATGACTCTATGTACGCACTATGAATTGATCTTGTGGTCTTAATATATAACTTTGGCACTGTATTTATTTCAAATATCACATTATTATACTGTCATTATAACGTAAATAAATGATTGATTCACTATAAAAATTTAAACACAAACCAAAGTAAGATAACATTTCATTCATAAAAACATAAACATTACATCTATAACATTACATTCAAGTGATTGTTACATAAATATTACATCCATAATATTACATTCACGTGATTGTTACTTGAAGAACATAAGCACAAAGCAAACTAAGATAACACAACATAACATCTTTTTTGATCTGAAATGAGATTTTTCCTTCACAATTTCCGTTATGACATCCATCTTTTTTGCATTGTTATACACTTTTCATCAATTACTAACATTTTTCTTTCTACGAAGCTCAACTCTTACTTCATTTTAGCCAATTCGACATCTTTCATCTTCAGTTTTCCCTTCAATCCATATATAACTTCTCGGGCTCTATCAATGTAGGGTGGATCAGGCCGCAAAAAAAATTACACTTCTTGCAGGGATCCCCGTAGTTTTTGCGACCAAAAAACCTCCGACACGGGTCTTGAGTAGTTTCTTTCCAAATTTCTTGACGGGGTGATACAATATCACACTTACATTTAATATTACCATATCCATAATCGACACCAGAGTTATTTTTATGGCTTCCATACGATTTAAATGAATTGTTCACATAAGAGTTTGAGGCTGTGGAGCTTTTGAAAGTGGACATGGTAAAAAGAAGGTAAAAGAAAGAACCCTAATTGCAAGAAAATAAACTGAAGAAGAAGAGAAGTAGAGATTATGGGTACATATTTTAATTTATGGGTTTTAAATGGTTTGGACGGGTACAATGGTCACATGGCGTGGAAGTCATGTCACTTGTTGATTCAGCTTTCCGTCCAAATCTTAATGACACTAACGGGTAGTGACTTGATTGAAATTTCTTATGAGTGTGATCAGTTGACTGAAAACTTTTTGAGTTGGATGACCCAAGTGAAAGTTAGTGATCATTTGAGTGACCAAGACGCCATTTAACTCGCCAAACTTGTTACGCCCGGCTGTTAACTTGTCAAGAGCTCAACCCATTTTCAATTTTTTCCGCCATGATCGTTAATTAATGAAGGGGTGTTTCCATCATTACTGAAAACCAACATAGTAATTAGTTATTAACTAAAATATCCAATAAACTTCTTAATTTTTTGCAATTTAATCAACTAACTTATTTTTTTCTCAAATACACCCAACTAACTTTATCAAACTACGAAAATATTAAGTATAGTTAACTATAATTTTTTTAGTATATGTCTTCTTATATAATACTAGCCTAAAACCCTTGCGATGCACGAATTTTTTTTAATATTATATAATTTTTTGAATTTAATTTGAAGTGAAAATTTTAAGCTATAAAATTTATTTATTTGAAATTTTAATAATAAAATTTGATAATAATTTAAAATATACACATGGGTGTATAAATTAGTGATATTGTAGTTTAAAAAGGTATTATAAGGATTGAAATTTAAAGATATTTTTATAAAAGATAATTATGTTTAAATTAAAAGCTAAATTTTAGCTCATAATAGTACATGAATTATCATTAGTCTTTTAATCAACCAAATCCAGCTAATTATATTCAGATTTATGTTAATTTAAATTGTGTAATACCAGATCAATGGTAAAAGTACATATTATTTTATTTTAGCAGGTCTAACTATTTTCTTATTTTTATTTTGATTTATTATGAATCAGTTGTGTAATTGTTTTAGTCCAGATGAGTTATAATGATTATTTTAGTCCGACGCTATTATACTATGACAAATGAATCAACTTTATTTTCATTTTATTAAAATAGTAAGTATGTTATAGAATTTAGAGTTAATTACACTTTGCATCCCCAACTTTGATAAAAAACAAATATGTATCAGAAGTTTGGAAAAATCAGATTGCACCCCCCAACTTATATTTTAGCAATCGTTATGCGCCACTTTTCATAATTTTATTAAATTAAATAAGGGTAAAATCAGAAATTTAGCAAAAATATTAAGTAATTAAATTTTTTATCGTTTAAATAATGTTAAAAATTGAATTTTGATAAAAAAAATTTAAGTTCTTAATTTTTAATTAATAATAGTAATTTCAATTTTCATTTTCATTTTATAGTATTAATGCTAATATTTTGTACTTCTACAAAAAAAATTAAAAATTAATTTTGATTATATAATTAAATTTAATTAATTAGAGTAATAAAATTTTGGAATTGATATTATAAAATGAAAATTGAATGTAAAAGTAATTGTGTTATTTGAAAATTAAAATTTTATTATTTAGTAGTTAATATAAAAAAATATATAATTTTTAATATTATTTGAACAAGATAAATTTATTTTGATTAGGTATATTGCTGAATTTCCGGTTTTACCCCTACCCAATTCAATAAAATTTTGAAAAGCGGTGCATAATGAATCCGAAAGTTGAAGAGTTGGGGTGCAAACTGAATTTTCCAAACATCTGGTACAAATTTATTTTTGAAACAAAATAGTAGGGTGCAAAGTGCATTTAATTTTAGAATTTAAAGAAAAACCATAATTTATACAAATACAAACATGGTACACACAAATCAACTACAAAACTTTAGTATTTTGGCTATTAGGGTTGGATCTTATTATTTCACTCTTCTAAACCTATATTATACCTACCAAAGAATTAGATACATTTTAATTTTATTTTTTAGCCCAGATCAATAATATAATAATTATATTTTAGTTTGAATTTAATTTTAGTTTTAGCGTAGATCAATAATATACATTATTTTTTTAGCCACATGTCTTTATATCTACCGGATCCAAATCCAACTAATTACATCTACTTTATTTTCAATTTTATTTTAGCTAGGGGAATATTATTCTTTTTTAAATCGAATCGATAATATATTTATCTAATTTTAGCATCATGACATTTTATTGATCAACGAATTATTTTTCAAATTCTGATTTTGTTTCTAACCCGATTCAATAATATATTTTTGTTAGTCAGATCGGTTGTATATATCATTGTAATATCCGGGATATCGCGCGAAAATATTTTTATCAATAAATAATTTTTATAAGATTATTATGTAATTTTTGGTGAATTATCTGATGATTGGTGTGGATATGTGAATGCTTATATGTGATACAGTATAAGTATGTTAATTTTATTATGATCAAAATAAAATATGGATAATTACGGTATTTTTATGGTAATTTTTGGGTTGTTATATGATTTTATATTAATTTATAAATTTATTAATTATTTTCTGAATAATTACAAAATTATTTTATAAAGCCGGGAATCGTCCGACTTCAACCGTTTTTACATTTTTACAACCGAAACTCTTCCGAAAACTCCTTCGTAACCTAATTTGGTAATTCAAGACATTTTCCGTGTTTTGACTTTTTCGATCCGGATTACGGTTTGACCCGAGCGCGGCCCGATGCAAGATTTTCGATACGATAATCATTTCGGTGAACCAACAAAACCCGTACTTTCGAAAGATGGGATATTATTACGTTATTTTCATATATAGTGTTTTATAAGAATCCCGGTTTGGATAATCATCCAATATGGGTATCGAATCAGATCGTTTTTGCAGTTACTTAGCGGCTAAGTAACTAATTTAACGATCCAAGATGATCCAAAACGATCCAAAATGAACCAATATTCCAAAAATATATATAGCCCTTTTATCATTTCCTTTTATTCATATAATCACAATCAGTCAGTAAAACCCCGTAAAATACAGAGAAAATATCGAATTAATATCGCGTTCTTGAAAATCAATCGCAAGAACGAACGCGTTATCGAACTCCGATTCGGGCATGTAATATATCAAAATGAAGCTCTCGAAATGTACTTTCATAATCAACCATCCATTTTATGCAGAAATCAAGCAGAGTCAGCATGGCATATAAAAGGAAACCAGTGATCCATAAATAGAACCAAAGCATAGAAAGAGAAGGCGAGTGATTGATAAATAGAAGCAAGACGTAGAAAGAGAAGGAAAATGGTTGATGAGTAAAACTGTTAGATGAGTACAAGTAAAGTGGAAATCGTCGGTGATAAGGCAAGTACTTCTGAACTTTTCTTCAAGATATATTGCAAATATTTTCGAACTGTTTCAAGCAGAGTCAGCAAGGCATAGAAAAGGAAACCAGTGATCCATAAATAGAACCAAAGCATAGAAAGAGAAGGCGAGTGATTGATAAATAGAAGCAAGGCGTAGAAAGAGAAGGAAAATGGTTGATGAGTAAAACTGTTACATGAGTACAAGTAAAGTGGAAATCGTCGGTGATAAGGCAAGTACTTCTGAACTTTTTTTCAAGATATATTGCAAATATTTTCGAACTATTTCATAACATGTCGTTATTATTCAAAATAACTCCTGTTTTATATTGCAAGTGCTTTAAACTATTTAACCTTGAACCCTGATTCTTCTTGATCTTGAGCCATAAGCCTGGTTCTTCATAAACCATTTATTGTTGAATTCTCATATACGATCTAAATACATACGATACTAATCCACAAATATGTATCTACCATATACTGATTTCTGATATTGAATTGCTTGATATACCAACCCTTATTTCTTGTTTACCAGAAGACCAATCCTTCGAACCCTTGAACCCCTGGTCTTCTACTTTTGAACCCTTGAACCCTTGATGTGACTTTCAAATGCGAAATCAAAACAATGAGGAATTGGGGAAAAGTAAGGACGCTGGTAGAGTTCAGAAAATTTCTGCAAATGTGTGAGTTTTTACTTGGATGAGTATGTCCTTCATAATGGACAAGAGAAATAAAAATTCATTTGTATGGACAAGTGAGAAGAATATTTTCAAGAGCTAAAGATTTAATATGAAGCAACGAGAAGAAAGGAAGAAGGGAGATGGAATAAAGCAGAGATTAATAACTACACCAATATGGACTTCATTAGACAATCAAGGAGATGTTATCATCTGCAACAAAGTTTTATCAAGGGACATCTTGTTTCCGATACTCATACAATAATAATTTGTCAAGTATTTCTGTTTTGGATTAAGTGTGAGATATAGTTTTAAATCAGTTTCCGATTGATGTTGATACTTAGGTTGTTGTTAAATATCGAAGGTGTTATTAATACAGATGATTGATGTTTACTTCAGAATGGGATGTTGTGAGTATCAAAGTTCGTATTAATATCTAATTTGATATGACAACAAAATGAGTATTAATGTCAAGAGTTCAGTTTTGAATAAGCTATGAGAATGAAGAACAGAGATAGAAAAGGAAGTGGAATCAAAAGGGTGATAAAGAAACTTTATAAGATGCCAGGAAAAGCAAACGTAGTAACAAATGCATTAAGCAGAAAGGGAAGACCGAACGTGCTGACAGTGTTAGAAGAATTATACAAGGAATTTTAAAAGTTGAAATTGGAAGCCAGAATTTGCAAACCTAACAATGCAAAGATGTATAGTATGACTTTTCAGTAAGAATTGCTAGAGAAGGTAAAGAAATATCAAGGGGAAATAATAGATCAAGATATTAATCGTTAGAAAAAAGGGGGGGGAATATATATATATATATATATATATATATATATATATATATATATACTCAAAAGGATGATCAAGGCATTCCCAGATTTTATTTCAGAATTTGGGATTCCACCAATGACAAAATTGAAGAATGGAATTTTACAAGAAGCTCACAACTCAAGATATGCAATCCATCCAAGGAGTACCAATATGTATAGAGATTTAGAGGAAAATTATTGGTGGCCAGATATGAAGAAAGAAATGGTGGGATAGATTAGCAAATATTACATGTATCAAGGAGTTAAGGCGGGACAACAAAGACTAGATGGATATATTTCGCCAAGAAACGTCATGGTGAGGTCACCAGAGAACCAAAGGTGAGGAAAGCTTTAATTACATTATTATTGATAGGTTATTTAAACCTAATCATTCTCATTTAGTAATAAACGGTCTATCCCATAAGTGGGTTAGTTGCTGCTTGAAGAAATGGTGGTACATCATCAGATTCAGAAACTAATCGTAAATGATCAATATTGTGTGATTTGAAATTTGACAGGAGTATTCAGAATACGATGAATTATGTCAAACTAGAATGGTATATACCACTCCTAGATGAACGGGCATTAAGTAAGGCGGAACTAAAAAGATAGAAATTTAGTTGAACGATGATAACTCAAGAGATTCAACTTCCTACGAAGGAATGATACGAGACATATATGTCAAAGAAGACTCTCTGATAAGATGGTTTAAAAAAAGAATAAACGTTATATATGATTAGACGTCAAGGAAAGCATTGCAGTCAGTTTCGTATGAGAACTCCTTAGAATCAAAATAAATGATAATATGGGTTAAAAATATGCCAGTGATGACTCCAGGTTAATGTACTTTCTTCAAAATGGTAAGAGATCTTCGCTCAATGAATATACTCGATTGTGATTCAAGGAAAATAAGATTTGGTGATAAGTTTGCGCGTCATTCATATTCAGTCAAAATTTTCTCGTTAATTCTTAACTCTGGAATAATCTCGAAAACGTTAAGAATCGAATACGCCATGGCTCCAGTATATCAATTGTAGATGGACGAGAAGATTAAAAGAACGATTAAAGTGCTTCGAATGCGATTGGAAGTGAAAGAGAATAGCAGGCAGTGCACCTTTGCCACGAATTACTAGAATTACAAAGAAAAGATAATTAGTAAGCATTATGCTGGTCCTTTTGAGACAGTTAAATAGTCAGGATAAGTGTAGGTAAGTTGGATTCATCGCCACACTTTTAGCAGATTCATAAGGTATTTATACGTGTATACTCAGGAAGAGTAATTTAGCTCCATTATATAAAATGGAGACTTAAGTTGAGTTATATAAGCAACAGATAGATAATGAGGTCAGCGAGAGGTTGTTAAGTAACGATTGATGCTGCGAGTAAAAGTTTATTAAAAGTTGTAAGGTTGAGGAACCAACCCTAGAAAATGAAAGTGAGATACTGGAATGTGTGACTATCTGATCCTTAGAGTGATTTTGCGGACAGAATCCTTTTAAGGGGGAAGGATGTAATATCCGGGATATCGCGCGTAATTATTTTTATCAATAAATAATTTTTATATGATTATTATGTGATTTTTGGTGAATTATCTGATGATTGGTGTGGATATGTGAATGATTATATGTGATATAGTATAAGTATGTTAATTTTATTATGACCAGAATAAAATATGGATAATTACGGTATTTTTCTGGTAATTTTCTGGTAATTTTTGGGCTGTTATATGTTTTATATTGAATTATGAATTTATTAATTATTTTCTGAATAATTACAAAATTATTTTATAAAGTCGGGAATCGTCCGACTTCAACTGTTTTTACATTTTTACAACCCGAAACTCTTTCGAAAATTCCTTCCTAACCTAATCTGGTAATTCCGGACATTTTCCGTGTTTTGACTTTTTCAATCTGGATTACGGTTTGACCCGTGCGCGGCCCGGCGCAAGATTTTCGATACGATAATCATTTCGGTGAACCAACAAAACCCGTATTTTCGAAAGACGAGATACTATTACGTTATTTTCATATATAGTGTTTTATAAGAATCCCGGTTCGGATAATCATCCAATACGGGTATTGAATCAGATCGTTTTTGCAGTTACTAACCGGCTAAGTAACTAATTTAACGATCCAAAATGATCCAAAACGATCCAAAATGAACCAATATTCCAAAAATATATATAGTCCTTTTATCATCTCCTTTTATTCATATAATCACAATCAGTCGGTAAAACCTCGTAAAATATAGAGAAAATATCGAATTAATATCGCGTTCTTGAAAATCAAACGCACGAACGAAGACGTTATCGAACTCCGATTCGGGCATGTAATATATCAAAACGAAGCTCTCGGAAAGTACTTTCATAATCAACCATCCGTTTTTATGCAGAAATCAAGCAGAGTCAGCAAGGCATAAAAAAGGAAACCAGTGATCCATAAATAGAACCAAAGCATAGAAAGAGAAGGCGAGTGATTGATAAATAGAAGCAAGACGTAGAAAGAGAAGGAAAATGGTTGATGAGTAAAACTGTTAGATGAGTACAAGTAAAGTGGAAATCGTCGGTGATAAGGCAAGTACTTCTGAACTTTTCTTCAAGATATATTGCAAATATTTTCGAACTATTTCATAACATGTCGCTATTATTCAAAATAACTCATGTTTTATATTGCAAGTGCTTTAAACTATTTAACCTTGAACCCTGATTTTTCTTGATCTTGAGCCATAAGCCTGGTTCTTCATAAAACATTTATTGTTGAATTCTCATATACGATCTAAATACATACAATACTACTCCACAAATACGTATCTACCATATACTGATTTCTGATATTGAATTGCTTAATATACCAAACCTTATTTCTTGTTTAACAGAAGACCAATCCTTGGAACCCTTGAACCCCTGGTCTGATTCTTTCCTTGACTGAAAGCCAAACGTTTTGAATCTCTTGTCATACCTTCATGGTATTGTGAATCACCTTGTGTTTCAAGATCAATGTTATTTATGATTCAGCTTATTGAACTACATTGGTTATCATATTGAATTGTTTTAAAATTGGTTGGTTTTATAAATGTGGACCGGATTCGTGGTCGGACCAGATTCGTGGTCATAATAGGCCAATGTGTGTCTTGGATCCAGTATATAGAGCAAAGCTGGGAGCCTTGCTCGGGGTTAGTGCGTGACTGATCAGCAACCTAACCTTGGTTTTTAAAAATGAAAAGTAAATATCCAATTTTAATCATTGCTTATTCAGAAACTTGATTCTTCTGAATCATTTCAATTGGTTATTGTTTAACCCCAGTTATTGTTTTGATGATTTGCTGAGCTAGTTAGCTCACTCTTGCAAACCTTTTTATATTTTCAACAGTTAAAAAAAGGAAATTTTTGGTAACGAGGATTCCCAGTCCAGTGTGCGAGCTAAGATTCCGGGTTAAGTTGGATCGAGCTAGCAGGAGCTTTATATTGTAGATGAGTTATGCAAAATTGTAAGAATGATATCATTATCAGATGTAAGTTGAACTAGTTGGGATTTGGTACGATGTAATAAAAGATAATGTTGTGGCTTGTTTTCATACTTGAACCTGTTGCGATCCATGGTTGTGAAAAGAAGGGTCAATGCATATAATATTTTGTATACAGGTTTATATATTGTGTGTGTGTTGAGAGCCCCAAATTTCTGACCCGGGTTTGGAGGGCGTTACAATCATTTTGTTTTAGTACGAGTAAACAAATCTTTGTTTTAGGTTCATGCCTGTCATACTAATCAAATTCAGCTAATTATACTTAGTTTTTTAAAAAAAAATTAATTTTAGTCCGAGATTAATATTATTTTATTTTAGACTGAATTGTTAATATTTATTATTTTATTTTAGTCCGAAGACATTATATCGCACAAACGAATTTTCTTTTAAAATTTTATTTTATTTGAGCTGAGTTTTTATTATTTTATTTTAGCCCGAACCTGCAAATCTAGCCAACTATATGTTGTTTATTTTTATTGTTTAATTAAAATTGGATCAATAGTATAATTTTGTTTAGTCCGCTGCATGAAATTTATATATTATTTAGTTTAAACCAATATTTATTTATTTACGAGAGTGTTTTATTTTAAATAATATTATTATAATTACGGTAACCAGACCGACTATCACCCAAATTTTCATTATTTCGTCTTTAATATAATAATATAGATAGATATGTCCACACTTACGAATATTTTAATATAAAATAAATTTAATCTAAATTTGTAATCAAAATATATAATATAAACATTTGATATAATATGTGAACCCATAATTTTTTTTATAAAAAGATCAAGTTTTTAGATCTTAGACGCAATATTTTATATTTACAAGGTTTATGCATAATTAAAATTATTAAAATATTAGATTCTACAAATATAAATAATGCATTTATTTTCTCATGTGTAAATATAGTTTATTGAGTAGCGGCAAAATTTAATAATAAAATATGTTTATTAATTTATTGATGTTATTAATTTGAGCATTTTAGATTAAGTTAGGTAAATGTAATCTTATTAAACATATAAAATCTTGTTAAATTGCAAAAAAATAAAATAAATAACAAGGTGATTGGTTACTTGGGCTGATAACTCCGTAGCAAAGTATCTTGAGTTTCTCGGTAATAATAAGCAAATCAAATTCCATACAAACAAAATTACCTAACACTGTAGCATAAACAATATCAGTGGCTAATCAATTCTATCTAAAAATGAATTGACATTACAATTTTCATATCCATCAACATATGTGCTGCCATTTAGGGCCTGTTTGGGGATCATTCTTGAGTTTCATTTAAACTTTAAGCACATTCCTGTCATGGGATTGGGTGCAGTGTTTGGCAATTTAAGCCATAGACCATATTTACCCAATTTTTAGTTGTATGGAGAAAGTTAGAATTTCTGACATTTTCGTTTTCATTCTTCATTTTCTGTTCAACCATCTAGTTTTCTTCCTTGTCTACTGTTTTATACTTGTAAGGCTTAAAACCGCCGTGATTGCCTGAAATATTTTTAATATTATATTTTATGTATATTTAATTAAATTTGATTAAAATTTTAAATTTGATTTTTTTCATTAAATTTTTTTAAATGATAGTTTGTCATCTTTTAAATTTTCTTTTGTTTCAGCTCGTTTCAATCATATAGTTTTATGTTAACTTAAGATCATTATACCGACCAAATTAAATCGATAAAATTATATTAAGTTATATTTTTTTAACCCGAATCAATAATATAATTTAAATTTAATCGAGATGAATGTGATGAATGTTGTGTATTATATAATTTTTTTCTGAGATCGTTACTTTTGTTTTTAAATTTTTTTCTTCTATTTTGTATTAATATATTACAATTATTAACTAATGTAATTTATAATTTATGCTTTAATTTTATTTTAAAAAAGTTATAACTTATCTATACTATACTATAATGTATAATTTGTAGTTTAATTAACCCCTCATTTTGGTTATCCCTTTTCATCTTAACCGTCGGATCTTCAACATCAAATATTCAGAGCCGTTAGATCCAAATACTAAAAAATTACATTACACAAATTCTCAGGTTCAAATCCCGTCAACAACAAACATTTATATTATTATTTATAAATATACATATAAGTTCTCAGGTTCGAATCCCGTTAACAACCAATATTTATATTATTATTTATAAAGATACATGTAAGTTTTCAGGTTCGAATCTCACTAACAACAAATATTAACATAGATTACATCAATCATATATTTATACTATTTATTTGAACTTAACTTCAAATTATACATAATAAAAATATAACTATATAATTATTATATAAAATTTTAATAAATTTACATAAAATATAAATGAAAATATATAAATATTAATCAAGACCGTGCATGGCACGGGCGGCAATCCAGGAAGTTATAATTAACCAAACACGTAAGTAACTTATACATAAAATTATCCAAAAACACTTAGATAGTGAGATTCCAACCTAAAGTTGATCACAATGATTCCCATAAACCGGTTGTAAACTAGTGATCCAAACCGCCGTTAAATCTCTTCAATTAAATTTCATCATACTTTAAATTCAACAATCTATTTCGAAAATTAAACTACACAACATAATAATATGAACTATACAGGCTTGAAATGATCGAAGTCAATATGAGATAGTTTGTAGTTAAAATAACACTGCACACAACCATCTGCTTTGTGGGAAAAGAGAGATCAGCTAATGTGAAATAGCCTGCGCTTGCTTCGTAATGTCTGATCCCTCTTACAATGGACCAAGGGAACTTATAAGATGGTGGACATCAGACCACTTTACGCTGTACTACCCAGAAAAGAATTTCCAAGTTGTGTTTTATTTTATGATGAATCCTTACTAGGCGTCATAGGATAGTAGGCATTGAGCTTAAGCTGTTCTATTATCTGTTTGGTAGCCCAGAGATATGACGAGTGGCCCTCAATTACTTCTGTTACATCGACCTGTGGACCAAGGGAACTTATATCCATTATATTAATGTACCGAGCAAGGAATACAAAGTATCTCTCATGATTTTTTATTAGATACTTACATTCTCAATTCCTGGGACATCAACTGGTTGAATTCCAGCTAGTCCTCGAGACATGAGGCTGTCAAACTCAAAATGTAATGGCATTAGTTCACAACATTAATCTAACCTCAAAAGTCAGCGCACCTTCATGTCATAAGAGATACAACATGATCTTTATATAATACTGTTCAAAGTCGCAAACCCGTGCTTGTGAATGCTGGTAAATTTGCATAAATTGTAAAGTTCGGGTTTTGGTTTTTATGCAAACCCAACCAAAACCTCGGGTTTGGTTTTTATGCAAACCCAGCCAAAACCCGAACTGATCCAAAGCCCGAATAAATTATATAAATATAAAATATAAAAAAGTTAGGGTTCGGTAAAACCCAAACCGAAACCCAAGGTTTCAGGTTTTAGAGGTTTTCATCGGATTTGATTAAAATTTTGGGTTTCGCGTCTGGTTTTTGTCAAACCCGAACCAATGCAGCCCAATTGCCATTTCTACATAAAAGAAAGATGGTGGACCTACTACGTCAAGGTTGATGATGTTACCAACGGAACTTGCAAGTACACAGACCTACTATGTAAAGTTTAACCAAAATAGATGCATAAGATACAAACATGCATGTAGATTTGAATCAAGTTCTCACTTCTAAGTTAACTTCATCAGCATCACCGGGAGAAAACTAATGCACCAAACACAATATAGGGTCATTATAAAAAAACAGAGATGGAGCTCCATTATAATTCACCTTAGCTCTTCCACTAATCGTCCCAATCCGGTTGCCCTCACTAAGAACAGATCCATAGCTTTTGCTTGCTTAGTGTTCGACACTTCTGTCAGCTATAACCAAGTTGCTATTTCGGGGTTAAGGAAGTTAGTTGTAAGTCGCGTAATCCCCCTGCCTCCCTTGCAGTCAAAACTATCCTCTAATACTCATAGCAGAAAGCTTCCATGCCCTATTCTCTATTATTGAAGATGAAGGACATTCCATAACAATTATAAATGGCTGAACTCAGCGCCTTCGAGTAAAACCAAGCAACATCAAACAAGTCAGCGGTTGACAAGGCTCGGGACCGCCTTACAATCATTAACTTAATGTCCAAAAGGATGGACCGACATGTCTTAAATACTTCATAATGCTTTCCGTAAGTTATCCCTATATAAGTATAGTTATCACCCCTGTATATATATTACTACCTCAGTTCCAACGCTAATACTGTCCCTCATTAGAGCTAAAGAGGTACAATGTTGATGTAAAAAATGACTTCCGAAGTAGGGTCACAAATTTCTAGGATAACAGGAGAAGGCTAGAGCTAAAGTTAATTTAGAAGTAAATACCTAGCACGGAAGGCAACTCCAAGTGTCCAGTCATTTGTAGAATAAGCGTTTACGAATCTACCAGACACCATCTACAAAACAGCTAAAAGTAGCTATTGAGTAGAATGCAGAAAGAGCAGCGAATCCAAAGATAATCACTGTTATGCTTTAAATACATTAAGGAACATAATAGCAGGTCAATACCTTTCTTACAGCTTCCCAGTTTTCATCTTGGATGGCAATAGGCGAACCAAGGAGTACAACTCTCTCTATTAGCCCAGCTGAAAGTACAGTTTAGTTTCCATTAGAAAGTTGCATTAAAGTAAAAAAGATAACTGTTTGTTTCATAGTGCAGATACCATTATCTTCAGATTCAGAGAGACACTGGAGACACTTGAAAATGACTCGTGCTCCAAGTGAAAAACCCAGTAATGTCACGGGCCTAAATACAATATGCACATCCAAGGTAATATTATAAACAGCCAAATGTCATAAAACATCAATAGCAATGATTTTTTTGTTGCTTCCATCGTTCTTTTGGTTAATAAAAAAATGTTCTCAATATTGAAATGGCCTGTTTACCTTTGTCCTTGCAATCCCTTCTCTAAAACTTCTTCAGCAAGCATTTTTCCTGCCTTATCAGATCTGCCAAAATTTAAAAAAATAACAATGAAATGGAACAAAATAAAAGAGCCAATCACAAACAATGTACTTGCTGTAGAGTAAAAAACTAAATATTATACAAATTTCCTTCCCATTCCTCAAAAAAATGAATAGGTTGTGATGATATATAAGAATTGGTCACCATAAGTGCATCGAAGTTGTATTTCACTCAATTTTAAAACAATAGAGTTTGAGGTGGAGGACTTGAGTAAATCACGAACTAGACATCAAACAATCAAGTAAAGGATACAACTACACCCAGGGACTTATAAATGACATCAAAAATTGATGTTACATTAGCTTTTTGGAAACAATTTACTTTACTTTCTGTGACCTACTATGTCAAGACACAATTATTTAACCTTCTTGACATTACTGCACAAATTCTCCCAGTAAAGATATAGACAACTACAATTATTGCTCTCTACTCATTTAACATTAGTTGAATTTAGGAAGAAAAGAAACCTGTCTACAGCAATTGACCATTTGCTATCAATGAAACTAGTAAGAGAAAGTAATGTCGCTGGCCAGATTAATGCTGTTAAAAGACTGCTTAATACAGTCATCATTGCACCTTGCTGCATCAACGTCAATGCAAGGCCTACAGCAGGTATAGGAATAGTCAACATTACAAAAAATTTCTTCCATTGCATTAAATAGCTAAGAAAGTGATATGATATACTTGATGCCAGCCAGTCCTGAATTGCAGTGCTTACAGCAATCAGATGCTTTGACTCCCACTGCAGCGCATACCTAAAAGTATAATTTTGTTAGAATGACATAAATAGCAATTATTCCCGCCCATCCAGTATACACCATTTCTAAGACGTATTTGTGGTATAAACAGTCACTTTAAATATTTATGGACAAATATAGGTTAAAATTCAAACTTCAGTGCATTGAGGTAATCATATGTCCAGTATCGCTCTGCAGACCATTTGGGCTTATATATTTGCTCAGAAGGCTGGCTTACTAGGTGGATTTCGTGCCACCTCAACAAAAACATAAGATAAAGCTCAAATCGATGTACCATATAAGTTACCCAACTAAATACGTATAGCTCCACATGTTACAACAATGTAGGACCATAATCTTTTTCAACTCATAGCTCATCACTATTTATCATTTCAGCTCTATCATGTTTGTTTAAGATATTCTTCACTACTATTATCTTCGGTGGGCGATGTATCACTATCAGGTGCATCAAGCTATTAAGCTATTGGTGATTGGTGATTCTTGAACAGGAAAGATGGTAGTATTCTGCCATGTTTGTGCCACAAATTCACAGACATACATAAGCACACATTTTTATTAATATTTGGCAATCTCTTTTCTTTTCCTATTTTATAAATTCTATTTAGCAAATAAATTGCTACTGCAAGAAAATATCATCAAACTCAATTTTTACTAGTACAGTAAACACATTTTTAGACATAATACTTAACTACTCAAACTAAAGTAATCTTGTTGACATGTACATTGTAATTTTTTCAACAAAAGTGGTACTTAGACTGCTAGTAGCATGCCTCCAAATTTGATCAGAGAACTACCTTCCTATGTTATGCAGCATATTTATCATTTCAATATTAGGTTTATAAACTTCCAAAAATACAGAACAAGAATATGAGACTCAGGAGCTAGGTTCATAAACACTCCAGAATGGGTACTCATACAAATTCAAATATAATCATAGGAGATGATGAATACAATGAAACAAATTAAAATTATGGGAAGGTGGAAATTATGCAGTATACCGTTCTGAGTTATCAGTTTGTCCTTCCCAAGGTTTTACATAATCATCTTCCTCGAACACAAAGCCCGAGATCAACACTTCAACTGCCAGCCTCTGATAGAAGAAGGATTGACATTTATGTATTCTTACATATTCCCAAATATATGTAGTAGGTAATAATAGTAGAGTTAGTGCTTATGGGAACAGGAAAATGAAAGGAGACAGCCATATAAGAATGTTGGAACACTTGTTTACAACACCCTCCCCCGAACAAGCACAAGACTCTCTTACTCAGACCTAATGTGCCCTTCACAAACTTAAAAATATGGCAAAAGTGTTATACTCACGCCTTTTTTACAGGTTTCTCCAACAACTTTGAACTCAAACTCATCAATGCTTCCGGTTCTCCTCGCCATTTTTGTCCCGGATAGTCCCGCTCCAGCAGCTAGATTGATCAAGTTAAGGGTTAGCACAAATTTTATAAGAACCAGCATTTATAGGGTGTGAAAACATAATATTTCATTTCACTAATGTCGGCATCCACTCATTATTGGTTCCTTCCATGTTTTGCTGCTACAAAAAAAGTCAAGAACTAGCTTCAGAGCATCACAGGACCTACTCGAGATACTTTGACATGAGTGAGAACTTCTATCTAGTATATATTTCAACGACTAGAATATTATTAGTTTGTACCAATCACCCCAGAGTGCATGTAAGTAACATCACTATAAATTAAGGGCAGAACCGTAGAGGAATAATTTGGGCTACCGCCTACCGGTTTCAATCTCCTACTAGAAGCCAAACTCAGCTATCAGAAGAAATATCTAGGAAGACGCTATAAGGAAATACAGTTTCTAGAATAACAGTGGAATTTGATATGCAATCAACGGGTAGAAATTCTCACCTCCAAATGATGCAGCAACTGCAACAGAACCTGCAGCACTTCCTGCTGCAGTTGCAGCAGCAGCAAAGCCACTTGCTCCAATTACGGGGATCATAGTACCCAGTGTAGGTGCTAGAGCGCCAAATCCTGCAGCAATTGCTGGAGCTGCCAAACCTGTTATAAAAACTTGTAAGCTTTATAATAAAAAGCAATAATTTCCTTGCAGGCATTCATGCTGAAGATAAAATGTCAGATAAACCTCAGAAATGGGAAACGCTATACCACCAGTTATCGCCATTAAGGTTCCTCCAGTTAGCGCTGCTGCACCAATGATACCTCCACGTCTCCACTTAACCCATCTACTTTGTGAAGAGTCTGCTTCTTGTTCTTTAGCCTTTTTCTCTTTCATTATGGCCATTGCCGAGCTAGCAACTATGGTCTCAATAGCTTCCTGAGAAAGAGGAAGCATCATCAAAACTATTATTACAATTTTTTTACCAGCTCAACTCCAATTATCAAGATAGTGATAGAGATACAATGCTGGTGATTAGGGTTTAGTGCCGAAAAATCTTGCAAGAGATATTTAGAAACATGATAATCAATTCTTAATATGTTTAACTGTAATGATTTACAACAATATACTCCTATATTAAATAATGTACTTCCCATATTAAAATTAACAGATAACAAGTAAATTGTTAAGTTATTTGGGCTTCCAAAGTCTTTTACATTGTTCCCAAAGAGACTCTTCGGGACTTTAAACTGGTTGTCCTGCAACAAAGCAGAATCTAAAAATATATATTAATAGCATATATTAAAAATTCGAACACTATTGTACACCTTGCCAAGCACTCTTTCAACTGTGAGAATAACGCCATCAAAGAACAAAAAAGAATACAAGGAAAATCTGAGATGAAAACTTAATTCTCAGGGTTTGCTGAAAGGGAAGAGAAATATTCTCTTAAATGATTACCCTAAAAGCAGCAAATCTTCTTGAGTTGGGCCAATTAAAAGTTTATTCGGGAAGGTTAGTGAGACTCTTAAGGCAGGCTTCAGGATGTCTTTTCTGTAGTTTGATAACTTAGTCAGATAATAAACTAACGTACAATTACTGCACGCTATAAAAAGTACAATGTGCAGAACTGCAGATTATTGTGTTCTAATATACTAAGTTGTATTTGGTATTCTAAATTTATATATATGTGTGGAAACTGCAGATCCCCAATTTGTGAAATCTGCCAACTGCCAAATCTCTGTATGACAATCCTGAATATCCCGAGCCAAATACTCGATACTTTGAAAGGTCAGACATCCTTTGATTAAAATCAAGGCAAATAGGTTGGTGATAGATAAGTCTCAAATTGATATTCATTACAGCTCCAAAAAAAAGTAAAGAAATATTAATGTCAATCAAAGACTTCAAATGCATAACCAGAATCAAGACATTGGTTTTTTTTTTATTTCAAACAATTATAAAAATGTAGAAAGGGAAGCAAAAAAACTATATATATAAACTTAATAAGGTTACCCTCTGATTATTAATACGCTATTGTCGCTAATCTATAATTTCGTTCCTTTCATCATGAGAACTAATTCTGTAAAAGGGGGAAAACAAATCCTTTGTTACTTCCGAAATAGACAGAAATGATATATGATCAACAGCACACACTGTTGCCACCCAACAAAACATTATAATAGGCATTCCACCGTATTGTTTCTATCACACCAGGACTTTTTGCAGAACGTTTGATGAATAGCCTGCTTAATTTTCCTATTCATTGACACATTCTTCATCCCCCCCTCCCCCCGGTAAATCCACAAAGATATATAGCACTAGTAAACTTTATCTGATGGCTGAACAAAGAGTTATTTTATCATTTATTATCTACTGGGATATAGCATGTAAAAAAGGGACATAATTAATTCACAAAATACATGAAACAGCTTAGTACAAGAACTGTATAAAAGATGTGGAACTAACCATCTTTATCCACTCAATGTCGAACCAAGTTGAGAGCAACCGCAGAGCCGCACGGTGACGAGCGTCATAGTCGTGCTTTCGTCGTTTTACATTTTTGTCAAGTTCAGGTGTTTTTGCCAGACAGGCTGTGAGAAGTTCGAATAGAACTGCCACTTTCCTCTTGTGGTCAAGCAGGGAAACCTCTTCAAATATTTTTGCATCAGATCTCTTGCGAGACCCAGTAGATGGCTCTTCCATAATAGATGGCTTGCCCACTGCATCCTGCTCATCAGTTTCACGGTCATTTGCATCCTGCTCATCAGTTTCACTGCCATTTTCATCATGCTTATCAGTTTCACGGCCATTTGCATTCTGCTCATTAGTTTCACGGCCATTTGCATCCTGCTCATCAGTTTCACGGATATTTGTATCCTGCTCATCAGTTTCGCGGACATCTGGATACTGCTCATCAGTTCCACGGTCATTTCCATTATGCTCATGAGTTCCACGGTCATTTGCATCCTGCTCATCAGTTTCACGGTCATTTGCATCATGCTCATGAGTTTCACGGGTTACATCCTGTTCATGAGTTTCATGTACTTTTGCATCCTGGTCATCAGTTTCACGGTCATTTGCATCCTGCTCATCAGTTTCACGGCCATTTGCAGCCTTCTTTTCAGTTTGACGGCCATTTGCATGCTGAATACCAGTTTCACGGCCATTTGCATCATGTTCATCAGTTTCACGGTCATCATCTATCACCTCAGGCTGTGGTTGGACAGGATTTGAAAATTTGTCGCGCCACTCTTGTTCATATTCACGATGCCTTTCCTCATAAAATGCCATTTCTTCTGAAGCATCCATGCTTGCTGCCATACTACTAACAGCATTTGACAATCCATGCTCCCGATCCTTCATTTCTGAAGAAGTATCACTATCATCGGCAAGCAATCTTATGAACTGTTGTAATATATATATACAACATGTTATTTAACCGTAACAACACCAAATGCATTATCACTGTTCACAAATTTTCCACAAAAATTTCATTTACAAAAATCATTTTCTATCACAAAGCATAAAGTATACTTTGCAGATAAAGAAACCAGGCATCTACTTCCCTAAGTTTACAACATTTGGTTTCTCTGCTAACCACTAAACGACCATTTTGCTTTTCACATTAACATCCTGTCAAACCTATACACATCCTAAAGCACAACAAAACAGTTTGTATAAACCAAGGATACAGAGAACATACAGCTCCAACGTGATGAGTTCCGGAAGGAGATCCCGCCGTTTCCTCAAGTCCAGGCCAGGCTTGATCATCAATTTCTAAAAAACTGATCAGAAAAACATACAATACTAATTCAAAGCTCACAAAATCAAAGTCATTAACACCATTTCAATAAACTACTTTGTTCAAACAAACAATTCAACTCAAAAATTTTGCGTAACTCGAAAATTAACTAAAAACATCATATAAGGTCAACGAGTAATATAATTTCAAGCTAAAACAGATAAAAACCACTGCGAAGACATTCTCAATTAAAATTGCATACATATAGGGAGTAATTCCGCTGAGAACAATTGTTTAAAAAAAACGTAAATATGTCCTCTACAGCAACGGTAGAAACTAGTGTAAACACATTCTCAATTAAAATTGCACAAGTTTAGAGTTGTTCTGCACTCTTAAAAACCCGAACGTAGAGATTAACCGACTAACATCACACAAGTCAACGAGTAATACGATTTAAAGCTAACATAATAAATATGGAGGCGGAGTGATTAAAATGTGTTTTCCATAGAACGCGATAAAATGAGGGGAATTAGGGACGACCTGAAGATAGGGCGGAGGAGATTAGAAGTGGCGTTAACCCAAAGGTCGGGGTTAGAAGAGACTGAAACAGGCGTGGTGATGTTGCTACCGGAGGAGCTGTTAAAATCATCATCGTCATCGTCGAGAATAGAATCGAGAGAGCGAGTCTGGTGTGTTTGAGCTTGGTGTAATGCCAGACCCAACAGACCTCCCGCCGCGTATCTCTGTATTGGTGTCAATATCGATGTCGCCATCGATTCATATATAAAATTTAATTAATTAATAAATATATGCAATTTGTTTTGCTTAGTGAAATATGTGATTATTTCGGGGTCGATTGTGAGGAAAGTGTGTTTTGGAATGAAGAGCAAACCACGACTAGTTTTGTATTTCATCTTCACGTGGTGTCTGTGTTGTTTATGTTATACACAAAGCCAACCAATATTTTTTTCACTTTTCAATGTTCAAACTTTCTGCTTTCTATCGTCACACAATATTAAATCGTCACAGATCCTGTCCCGGGCTCGGCCTTTAAGGGCGGAGAAAATGGTGAACTCGGCCCAATCAGACTCACACGGGAATGAGAAATGAGGTAATGACGGGATTAAAATTACATTTTTTTTAAATATGGGGTGGGTATATTCTATATTTTTATATTATAATATAATATTTTATATTGTGTAGTGAAATAAATTTATGGTATAGAATAAACTATCCAATTATATATATAATAGAATAAATATATTTCATAGTTTATTTCAAATTTTTTAGGTATTTCTTTTGACTTTATATAATATATTATAAAAAGTAATATTTAAGAAATGTTAATCATTAAACAAGGTGATGGGACGAGGGTGAGTATAAAATTTTATCCCGAGACACGATGATGGGGCTATGTTATAAATCCTCTTCGGAGATGAGGCGGATATTGGATAAAAAATTACGCGGGACGGGTATGAAAATGACAATTATTGTCAATCCTACCTGGATTTGTTAAAACTAACGCACTAAGATTTGTTAAAACTAACGCACTTATAGTGAATTTGTTAAAACTAACGCATTTATAATGAATTTAAATAATTTCATTTATAATGATAATTAAGAAAATTTTAGGTGTTCAAAATAAAATATTACTACTTCATAATTTTTAAAATTTAATTATAATGAAGATTGAACTTCTTTTTGATAATGAAAAACATTTACACACCCACGTTGACTTTAAAAAAATTAAACTCGCGTGATTCTTGATCTTGACCAATAGGTCATTATCAAACAAAGTCATTAGTGTTGTAAGTTTTAGACTAGTTCTGAAGATGTTATAAATAATTTTAATCCTGAACCTGGTTTCTTTCGACATTCACTAAATTATTGTAAAACCATTAAAATGATTGGAATACATTGGTAAATCCATTTCCGGCAATTAAATTCAACAGAAAAATGAGAAAATAGTAAGGGAATAGCTAAGCAAGGAAGATCTGATCTCACAATTGTGAGAACCGAGAAGGTTACATTGATATTTGTAATAATACAAAAATTGGAAGAGTCTTTGAGAATAAAGAATGGGTCATTTCAATTTCTTTCATGTTTGTGTAAAACAATTGGTGACATATCTACTTTAATTTCGGCATTACTAAAACTCAAGGGTGCTCCTTCAGAAAATGCCCCCCGTTTCTATTGTAGTTTGCATAGAGGACTGCAACCAATTATACAAGTGGCAAAAAGTATTTGAGATATAAATGGCTGGAAAGCAATTGCTGGCACATTGATTACCACGGTCTATTCTGCAAGAAATCATCTGTTGATGTGCAGCAGGCTTCTGAATTAAACCCTGATAAAGTGAAATATGCATATCAAGAACTTTTACAATTGAAAATAAAAGCAAACAATAATCTACTTAATGTGTCTAACAAGTCATATTATATGTATGATCATAATGTATCCTAAACCTCAATATTTATCATGTGCAGCAACTCGATGGACAAGCTACAGTAGAAGTGCAGAACCATGAATCCCAATGTCTAGGCGCTAACATATATTTTTTACAAAACCTATTTCAAAGTGCTGAAACCTTTTGTGAGCATGAGATTTTTAGGGAGTACCGTTTAATGAGTGGTAGTGTATATAATAATTTAATATACTCACATCCAATAGGCTACCAGTCGTTTTCACTAGGTAATAATTTTACTACAGGTGGAAAATTAGATAATAGAATGGAAATGCTTACCATGAAGTAAGCTGGTAAAAATATAAACCACATGTGGCCAACTTTAGATTTAAATTTCAGAGATCCTCACCACACTTCATTGTTGATGTCGGTGAGGGCAAGTCGCACTGCGACTCCATCGCATCAACTTGAGCCAAGAGATCTGACACTGATTCCTCAGCCAAGGTGCTAAATTCAATTTGTTCTGTAACATCCGTCTGCCAACTCACAAGATGAGCTGCCGGATGGGATGTAGGAAAAAAATCAAGTTCAACACCTCTAGATGTAGTTGTACCGACATGATCACACAGTCCTTGAGCTGGTTTTATTGGAAGAGAAATGCAATTGGGATCCCATTCGCCTACAGAATGCTTTCCCGGAGTAGGAGAGTAACCGCCCCAATCATCAGATATATCAGCTAGTTGCAATTCCCCAACCACTACATTGGAGGTGTTGCTCCAATTAGGGCATGTATCTTGACGAGGGAGATTTAATGACACAGCTTGCCTGGTTTCATCAGCTAAACCTACTTGGTAATCAATGCCTGCCTTTGGTGTGGGACTTGGAAGATCCGGAAAAGACGAGTCCTTGATATGAACAGTAGACGAGACGGAGTCCTTGTTTTCATCGGTATCACCTTTATTATTCTCACTGTCAGTCTTTCTTGAAAGACTAAGCAAATCTGTGACATTCAATTTTCCATTTTGTTCAGGAGCTACATTCAAATTGGTCGGAGAGGGCACGGAGTTCAATTTCAAAGTTTTTGAAGAAAAATCAGCGGGTGAATTTGTCCGATTGTCACCCGGAGATTGACCCGAGAGACATCGACTGTTAATGGAGTAATCTCGAATGTGTTCTCCGGAACTCTTACTAACTGTTGCTCCGCTTGAACTTTGATTTTCATTATCAGGTTCCAACTTGCATACTTTGACTTCATGACTCATTCTGTCACCTGAATGCGTCATATTTTCCCTCCCAACAAGTGTAATTGACGATGCTTGACTTTGCACTTGGTGCTGCTTATAGCAAGAACTATTACCCATAAATGAGTCTGTTTCCTTCGAACAGCTTTCAAGCGGTTCTTCCTTGATGCAACTTACAACAGGTGCAGTCCAAACAGAAGACTGGGAGTCCCACCCATCATTCCTTGATAGTTCACTTTTACTAGTACAATGAATTTTTGCAGTATTACCATTACCATGCCAGTTTCCATCAGATTGCTTACCATCTCTGCTGGCACTTGCATTCTCATTCCACAATACATCAGAGTTGTGTAATTTACTATCAGGGGATACTCCAACTTCTTGAGACTTTAAAGAAATATTATTTGGCAAAGGCACAACATTATGAAATAGCCCCTTTAATGCATCAGTCAACAGTATGGAGTTATCCTGCCTATCACCCGCCCATATCCTCATGTCAGGGGGGAAGTATCCAGTTGTACTCCACTTCTGCAGCTGCAACATACAGAAAGGTCCTTGAACTTTACCATTAGGATCTATGTAGTGCCAAAGTTTAGTTTCATTGCTATATGCAGATGGAGTGTTTCCCACAGGGAAAGGTGGAGTTGATGCTCTTGACGCAATAGTTGAAATCCCTACTGCTTGACCATTCAAACCACCAATCCCCAGACCAAGGGAAGAAACTTCATTTCTCGGCCTCTCCCAGCTGTTCGATCTGCATGCATCTCCTCCCTCTCTCAATCTCTGCAGCGCCTCAGCAGCGCTTTCTTCAATATTTGGATATGATCCAGCTGACATGTCTCTTTGTTCAGATGGAAGAGCGGAGACATTACATGGCCTACTACCAATGTCAGCTATATTAACATTTTTCCTTAGAGAAACTGGCTTGCCGCCTTCTCTCTTTCCAGAGTATCTAGGCTTAACATATTGGGCTGCAAAGTTGACAAGCACCATTCAATACATAATATCCCATCTATAGAGGTATAAAATCATTTAGCAGGCAATACAGTGAACCTTGTTTTTGGTGATCAAGTTGTTCAGCTTCTTCTTCAGATTCATAATCAGGATCCATATTTGGGTCTAAATGTACATCAGGAATTTTGCGTAATCTACGCTGGTGTTCTTCTGGTGTCTTCAGAAGCTCTAATTTCTCCACACATTCTCTGAGCGTTAAATTTGTTAAGGACGCTATTAAAAACCTTTAATATTTGCAATGTAAATGATGAAGAATCAGGTCACTAGCTTTCAGAATCAACTTCACTTCCTACCAGTACTAACAAATTTATATCCCTGCTCCTATGTAGTTAAAGAACATAAGGACAACAATCTAATATATGTAATGGTCAGACCCCAGCCGCAATTTCCAAGCTATAACAGAGACAATTGGATAATTTGGCCATTAGTGTGGCATGATCAAGGTCATTTTCTTAATAAAGGAGCCACCAGGCATTGCAGTGTTGCAACATTGACAATATAGTTGCTTACCTAAATATATACAGCCATGCAAATGCTATTGACCAGTCTTAAGACACTAGTCACAATGTAAGTAAAAAGAGCAAGGACAAGGTGCAAAGGAAGTTATATGCCCCCCCCCCTTCTGAAAGACTCTCCAAAGAACATAAGTAACTTAATAGACTTTCTCCAAAATTAGCTACTTGACATATAGACATATAGTTATGATAAGTATAACTAGACAAACATATTGGTAAAAGTATATACCTCTTACTTAAACAGGATGCTGCAAAGATTATAAATTTAATTCACACAAATCAAACAGTTAAGTTGTAATACCATAACTTAAATCACTCAATATCAGCTTTATCGGTGAGACTTTCTCTTGATCATCGCATCATCAACTTTGTACAAAAGATTGGTTTCTACAGTGGACAGACAACTATATCCTGGGACAACTATGGTTCCTTAATACCCATTAGGAAATTCAACTTACATTGTGCATAAATTTTTGTTTTACCAACCCTAAGCAAGTTACTTTGTGCATATAATGCCCGCACATCCCCTGGTTACTTGTCGCCTTGAACAATGTTTTACAGATAAGCATCATAATTACGAGAGATATTTATATGACAATATACAAACTCAGTAAAGGATATTCCCTTTTGCGTCCATTTTCACTTGCTCGATCACGAAGATGTTTAAGGCGCAAGGTTTCTGTTTCCAACCACTACAATGAAAGGAAAAAAATATATCAAACAGTGGGAGTGGGAGTCCTAAACAAAAACAGTACAAAAGCAACTCCAGGATAGATTAGACAGAACTTAAATGTAACAAAATCAAAGTATGACGACATGGAAAGCTGCAATTGTACTGCAAAATATTAAAAAGAGTAACTTGTCATGATTCATGAAACAGAATTACAAACCAAGTCACGTACATCATTGAGCCTCACAGATTGAAGTGCTAATGCTTTCTCCTGTATCTCACCCTACCACAAAATATAATTTTCAGGGGAGATTTCAAACAAAGAACCAAAACAATTCTTGAAAATAATGATACTTCAACATCCAAACTTACTACAATGAATCGCTTGACTAGCCCACATTTTATACTCTGCCTTAAGCGTCTGCACTCATCCTGAGAAGGTATAA
Organism: Apium graveolens; assembly: GCF_009905375.1. NCBI lineage: Eukaryota > Viridiplantae > Streptophyta > Magnoliopsida > Apiales > Apiaceae > Apium > Apium graveolens. The sequence continues at coordinate 18,309,013 of NC_133651.1, forward strand.
CGTGTCAACACAAAGAGCAAGTGATTCTCTAGTGCTATAATCATGATAATAGACAATACATAGTTTTAATTTACACTTCAAATAATGATACAGATACATATTGCGTACCTAATTTGAGGTCATTTCATTACCAATGGATACAATATGATATTTTATCGAACTAAATTAACAATTGCAGAGGAGAAGGAACAAATGAAAGACAAAGATGGGCCCAAAGAAGAGATTCCTATTGACCGGACCAATGATAACCTATCGATAGGATGTGGAGATCTTAATTATACTAGCAACTAGAAAGTAATAAACATGTCATTCAAATAGGAGGGGAGAGGAAGAGGACTAAAACTTTAATCAGTTATATATGTTATGCCAAGTGCTCCGGTTATGGTATATCTGGACCATAAGCATTCATCTAGAAATGAAGCATCGTGAATTAATGGGGTAAGCGATCCAAGATAATTTATATTTAATACCATCAAACATAGTGGTAGAAGATCCACCCATGCAGCTAGAAAGGAGTTCCTTGTTGCTAATTAAAAAGGAGTTTTTAGCATTTAATGGTTAAAAAAGAGGTTAGAAGATATATTAATAAATGAATCAAATGTTATCTCTAATAAATCACAGGTCAAAAGATTTTACAAGTATTTTTGTGTGCGTGCGTGTGCTAATTTGGAAACATCAAAAGTTAGTAATAACGGCTTAGAAGGGAACGCTATGCTTGAAGCCATGAATTCTTGCAATCTGGCAAGGTGCACAGCATACTGTAAGGATTAGATACTAACATTTATTGACTTGTAATACATGCTAAACAATATGCACGATGTCCTATCAGATTGCATTAAAATAAAAGAGGGAGAATAAAGGAAATGAAAGATATCCACAATGTATATAGTCCTCAATATGTATTAACTGTAAAAATGCATGATCCTTTCAAGACAATAAATATATGTTGTCACCTCAGAGAAATCTTGATTTGAAATTGCAGCAATTGAAACAACCTCTTTCTTGTCCAAATTCAACACTTCCAGCATGACATCTGTCGTCTTGTTGCTAATCTTGTATGGTACGGACACCTTAATGGCGCCTATATGATAATATCCATAGTAAATGAAAAAAATCAGTTTATATACATTCATCATAAAAAACGTACAGCTAGTGTTGTATAAGTTATGCACATATACCTATAACCTGGACGAGTCTGTACATATCATTTTTCTGCTCACCACCAGATATTCTAATTCTTACTACTGAGCCAACAACCTTATCACGGAAATTTTCCTTATCCTCGATAAGATTCTCCATCAAGCTACGCCGCAGATATATCATATTAATATTATGAACATCAATTGCAGCATATTCATTGGGATTAGTCTGTGGTGCTAACTCTTCACTCTTTTTACGAGTTTTCCGTTTCTTATCTTTGCCCATCAAGTTATCGGAATTTTTGTGAGCTAGTTCGTGTATTTCATTGACATCCACTACCCCTCCCTTAATGAAAACATCCTTTGGTGCTTCCTGCTTAACGAGAAAGTGAAATTCAAGAAGCTTTAGCATTTCAAAATGACCCACACGCGGTTTATCAAACAAAAGTTTGAGCCTTGAATCACATAGAATATGACTTTTAAGCTGAGGATCGCGGAGATTGTTTCTCTTTATATACTCTAACAAAAGTTCCTGAACATCAAACTGCGACAGTACAGAAGTGTCACCATTCTTCATGTGAGCAACGAAGTCCAATAGCTCTTTAGTTGCCCAGTCAGTAGAGCCCATTAAAGATTTGCCACTGTTAGCTGGAGTTTCCATTATCAAAGCGTCTCCATTATATCTCTTCAGTGATTCGTTGCACTTTCTTGTCATAGAACTATTCAACTCTATTTGTTCGCAAGACCTGTCCGAAGTAGAGTTCTTGACATTGTTGGTACTACCATGAACAGCCGGTACTATTCCCTGATATAGCATGGTTGTAGGTTCTTTCCATGGATTTTTTGCTTGGGAAAGCTCTGCTAAATTTAATGAAAGCTTTTCTTTCAAGTATAACCAATATACTTTGAAAAGATACTCCCAACTACCTTTGTCATCAAAATCAACGTGAGCCTGAAAAGTATCCAAATCAGACAATAGGCGTTATATCAAACTACAAGTCCAAAAATACAGCTCATTGATAGATAAACTAGAGATAAATACTAAACCCGATAAGGAGTTCTAAATTGAAGAACAGACATCTAATGAAAAGGGTTCATGTTGGCTTCTCTTATTTATTTCTCTTTCCTGTAGTCATCTTTTCCTCCATTATCAGTTTATTTCCGAATGTAGTGTCTTATTTATTCCTCTTTCCTGTAGTCATCTTTTCCTCCATTATCAATTTATTTCCGAATGTAGTGAGGAGTAGTCCAGTACAATAGCATTTACACCTAAGCATTGATTCCTGACCAATTTACAAAGACTTTGTAGCTGAGGAAAGACATAGCTCTAGTGAGCAATGGCAAGAAATATTACCAGTTCCTTGTTCCCTTCCTCTTTTTTTTCAATCCACATGATAGTTCTCATGCAAGTTGTACAAAATCCTTTATCTCCTCTCACACAAAAGTATTCAGCATCCTTTGTGCATCCCTTACACAATGAATACGTGCATGTATAACACATATAATGAGCTGCCTTCTGACATACACTGCATATGTGCCACCCTGAATTTCACACACCACCAAAATATTACAAACAACATGAATGGAATTTACAAACTAAAATATCAAGTGTCATTACTCTATAACAAACTAACAAATATAAAAACATAATCGCATGTCATAAATAGAATATGATGCAACCAGTAAAACTCAACCTTTTGGGCACCGGCAACTGGGGGGATCTCTAAGTTCTAATTTACATGGAAAGATATGTTTGCCTTAACATAACCAAAACCATATTCCGGGGGAAAGAAGTTTGCATCATAAACATAAGTTATGGCGAGACCTTGTCAGTTGTCACTATATTAAAAATAGTAAAGCATCTCTATAATATATATGCAATCCTAAAACAACCCGTTTGGTAAACTGAGTACTAAACAGTTGAACACTGAATAGACAAACAGGGTAGCTAAAAATTACTGGTCTAGAAAAATAAAAAACTTATAGTGTAATATGTAGTAGATTAGTAGTCATTATATGGATAGAGAGATGGTTGCCAATAATCTTCGAAATTATTGTAAAAATAAAATCAAAAACCATAATCTAGCGAAATTATGATTCTGAATCGAACACGTCTTATTCTGACTTCAAAAATTGAAAAATCTAAATTAGAGAAAACATTGATATGCAATTATAAAGTAAATTAAGGTGTCATTTATAAAGAAGAAATCTCCTTCAAACAAAAATCAAATACAAAATACAGATTTCACATTAGCCATAGCTCGAATACTGATGCTTCCTGACAATACTAAGATACAGATAAAAGGATAAATAAATGTTAGTGTTTCACTTTTTTCTTCATGTAAATGACCTTGTTTTCTTGTCAAAATGTAAATGACCTTGTTATATGGCAATTCTTATGGTAAAATTTCATTGGAGGTAGGTGAATTCATACAATGCTGATGTAGATATATGTTGTTGGCAACGAAAAAATTATTTACAGCACTCTTTAAGTTTAGATTCTCTAATATGCAAGTATAACTAAAACAAGCCACATTATTGGACACGTGTCACTCTTTTAGCAAAAATTGAAAAATTAGCTATAGGTCTATGAATGATGTGGCATCTAACTTTTAAAAAATCAAAAGAACTATATCAATGAATTTGGAAGCAAGCAAAGAATGTGGCAACCGAGAGTTGGATGGATAGTGGGTAGAATAGGAGTACAAGTACAAGTTAATCTTAACCAACTTCTACACATTCCTTTTCAAAGAACGACAAATATTCTCTTCTAGTCGGCAGCCATAAATGTAGCAAAATCTACATTAAATAGAAGGGTACAAAACTCAGATTTGAGAGCTCACTTAAATCCAATAAAACCAATTATATCAGATAATAACAAAAAGGTAAAACTACAATTCTACTTGTCTAAAATTTGAAAATCAACCATCTATTGATCCAATGTTTAATTGTATACATGTTGACGAAAAATGGTTTAATTTATCAAAAAATCGAAATGATACTCCCTTCTTCCCAGTGAGACCGAACCAATAAGATCTTGTAAATGTAAACAATTTAATCCAAAAGTGATGTTCTCGACTATGGTGACTCGTCCTAGATTTGATGCACTAGGGAACGAAACCTATTCATGAAATTTGAAATTTTTCCATTTTTCTTTAAAGAGGCGGAAAAAAAGAAAGAGTTTGAATTGGGCAGGAATGTTGGAAACTAAACCTATTTCTTTTCTAACTAAATATGTGTATAGAAGTTGTTAGATCGAGAAGGCGGTGTCAGCAATCATGGAAAATTAGCCAGCTTCTTCTTCAAGTGAATCTATATTTGTTGCTCGTGAACCTATATTTGTGCAACAAGATAATGTGAAGCCCTAAATATCCATTGATGATATAAAAAATTTAGAGGCTGCAAAAAAATGGGAGTTGTTTACTAATTATTCTAATTGTTTATTTTTACATCTTTCCTCTCTTTCTAATATACATTAATTTAAACACCTACTATTCCCCATCAAACATTTCAGCACAATGCAATCAAAGAATCATTAATAGCAGCAACGTACCACAGTACCACTTGGCTTTTGATTTGAAAAATGACTCGTCCCGCTTGATACATGCCGGATGATATGCCTTGGGACAACTCCTAAACCACAATAGAAACCCTAATTAATGGAAAAAAATCTTTCCAGTGCTAGGCTACAAATTAAATGTTTCCTTCTAATCATCTCATCATCGTCATTAAATGCAGAGAGTTAATTACTTTCCTCACGAATTAAAAACATTTAAACTTTTATCTTATCCACATTCCGAATCTCCAACAGAATTAATTCCAATGTAGTTAAATAAACACAGATATAGCAACCAATTTAAGATACAATTAGTAAACCTAAACCGCGAAAAACACAAAAATTCTCACCGGCGATCACAAAGCACGAGACTGCCGCCATCGAAACAAATAAAACAAACATCCTCATCTTCCTTCTGTTTCTTCGAAGGCGGTGCCGCCTTTATCTGACCACTACGCGCTGGCCTTCCTCTCTTCCGCTTCATCTCCGCCACAGCTTCTCCAACTCCGACCGCCGGAAGTCCAACAACAATCTCCGACTCTCTCGCAACTCCATCGGAACTCAGCTCAGCTAAATTCCGGTCCTCCATATAAAACCGATCAAAAACCACAACTACAAACCCTAGATTTGAAGATCACGCTAATGATCATCTACTCAACAAAACGACGACGTATTGAAATGAATTATCTTAATTCTAGAAGTACGACCTTTTTACTTTAATTTGGTAAAAAGCTTTTCACAACAAAAGAGAAAAGAGGTGCTGTGTATAGCGAACAAATGCAGCTGGCGCGAGCTACAGTATCGTAACTTGCGGGACTAATCGATTAGACTAATTAAATTAATTAATTAACAAAAAAAGAAAGATGTGTGTATAGGAAAAGTGTTACGGGGGAACACGTGAAGAGGCTTTAAGTGGTGGTGGTGTGTAGTGCGAAGAAAGAGAAAAAAGAGAGAGACAAATAGGTCAGACATTTGTAGATGAACTCTGACCTAACGCCTCCACTTCGCCTTTTGACTGTTTAGTTGGCAGTTGCCCGCCCTCCCCTCGTGTTTTTTATTGCGTAGACGAGTGGAGTTGTACTACTCGTTTGCTAAATGCCATGAATTATTGAATGTATATGGACATTACTTTGGTAATAAAAGGATGTCTGGGTCCCACTTGTCTTTTTCATTTGTAGTTCTGTAAAATAAGAAAAAAGTTAGTGTCAAAAAGTATTCTTGTTGTAAATCTTTTACAACTCTAACAAAGTTATATATATATGTAATATATTATTATAAACAAAACATAATTTTGTTTAATTGATTGTTTAAAACCTTTAAAAAAAATTCAACACTTTCTAAAATATTAGAAAGAAAAAAAAGACATGCATGCAAACCACATACAGGGCGACATAACTATTTTCAAGTACACACGTCTTTATTCAACGAATTCAAAAAAACAAACAAACTCCCTTTTTCTGACAAACAACTTCTCACCCCCATTTTAAACTTATTTATTAAAAAAATAATTTTCTAAGAATTATTATTATATTGAAGATTAACACATAATATAAATTTAAACTAATCGAAAAATCAATATTTTGATATTCAATCAATATGTGCGGTAGTCGGGGTTTATTATTTAATTTTTATTATATATGTAAGAAGTACATAATTAAAAAAGTCAAACCATAAAATAAATACGTATTATTTTATGTATGTATACTTAGTGGATAAATACATTTTAATAAAAATATAAAAATAGCTCAAAAATATTTACTATCCATACTATTATATTAAAAACGAAATATTGAATTTTTTTTATAGTTGTTTGATCTTCTGGATTAAGGTTATCATCTAAATTTATAATTTTAATATATAACAATCTGATTAATATATTGTTGTAAAAGATATGCATGTACTTTAACAAGACTAAAATATTTTGTCAACCCCCTAAATAAGTTGTATTGTTATAAAAATTTGTATTTTGTACTTGTAACATTTAAAGTCTGTAAAAATGTCAAAGGAGCAGACTGGAGCCTTTTTCTATAAACAGTGTCAAACCTAAAAATTCTATCTGGAAGAAGATCAAGAAAATCATGCCTCAGAAAATTTGTGAAGAACCTTAGAGTTGAATAAATCTGTTTTATGAAAAATACTCTAAGTCAAGATCTCTAGAAGTCACGGATTTAATGTTATATAGAAGTTATTCGAGAACTCCATAATGGCTTATCGAGAAGTCAGGAAATTTATTAGAGAAGTCTAGAAATTTATTAGAGAACTCAGTGAGATATCGACAAGTCAAGAAGACATGAAGGTTAGAGATATCGACAAGTCATTTTTTCACTAAAGAACTCAGAGTTATCGACAAGTCTACATTCATTAGAGAACTCTGAGTTATCGATAAGTCAAGTTCCACTAGAGAACTCAGAGATATCGATAAGTCAAAATTCACTAGAGAACTCAGAGATACCGACAAGTTAAAATTCACTAGAGGACTCTGAGATATCGACAAGTTAAATTTGATTAGAGAACTCTGAGATATCGACAAGTCAAGAAGCTACTAGAGAACTAAGAGTTATCGATAAGTCAAAGTGAAGATGTGAAGACTAGTGATCTCGACAAGCCTAAAATCTCTTATAGAGAACTGAAGACCTCTACAAGCCAAACTAAATATAGAGTACTAGAGATCTCGATAAGACAATATACTTATCGAGATGTCAAGTGATCTATAGATCTAAACTGGAGATCTCTGATAAGTGGTATTTTATACCACTTAGAACGTCTTATAATGGCTTGAATTGATGTCTTGAAATCAAGTATTTTGTGTATTTGATGCATTTTTCTAGTGTTTTTGCATTTCAGGGTATAACTTGCGTATGTAGGAAGAATTCATCAGAAATAAGCTTAGGGAAGTGCTTGGCATTGGTTGTGGAAAGTTTGGGGCAGAACGCAGCAAAATCAGGAGCAGAATTCAGAATTTTCCAGAAGGTGCTTGGGCGCCCGCTCAGGATGTTGGGTGGCCGCTTGGGAGCTTGGGCGCCCGTTCAGGAATCTGGGGCGGTCGCTCAGGGACGAGAATTTTGTAAGGTCCTGTAAGAGGGAAATTTTAAGCTAGAAGGGGGGTTGAATAGCTTAATTACCAATTTAAAAATTGTTGTGGCGTTTTAAAAATATTTTATCCCTTTTTAAAACTTTACCGAGTGATTATGCAGTTTATATGTGTGGAAGATAAAGTGCAAAGAAAGAAAATATTACACGGTGATTTTATCCTGGTTCGCGATGGCGTAACCTCTAATAGATTCGCTCACCCCTACTCCAGTCCCCGAGCTCCTCTCACGGACTCGAGATTTTCCCTTATAATAAACTCGCTCCTTTAGTAGGCGGAGAAGCCTTTACACCCTTTACAAGTATTTATCTTGGTGCGTAACACAAGGGTCACCACCTCAAAATAAATGTATTACCTACACAACTTATCTTAGAGAATAACTCCCTGCTATTTCTTCAAAGTTGTTGTAGAGCCTTTGTGTGGACTTGGCTTCCTTAGCTTTTGCCGGTCTTGGATCTTAGTGATCCGGTCTTGGGTCTTTTCTCTTCTTCACAGTGCGAAGAATACTAACTCCCCGTTAGTACGTCTAGGACTTGGGTCTTAGAATGAGAATCACCTCACATCACTTCACCTCACTACAAAACTAATAAGACAATCCATGAAACAAAACAAGTAGAAAAAGATTTGTTTTGAACTAGTATGTTACTGTACTAGTTCACAAGTAGTATAATATCCAAATAAGAATATTAAAACTAATTAGTTATACTTGACTTAGTATAATACAAGATGGTCAAGTATATTTATGATTACTCCTTTATAGATTTAATAGAGTTGTGGAGTAATATGAGAAGTCCCTTTTTATATTGAGCACTTATGGCTTATGACTTCTTTAGTATTCTTCTTCTTTCGATTAAGTATTTATGGATCGAAGAATACTTTAATTACAACCTCGGAGTTGTAATTTTACCTTTAAGTATATCAACTTAAGGTTTTAAGGTATACTTGTATATTGACGATTATAAGGTCAAAGTATACTCTTTTAACTTCAAGCACGTTTATAAGATTTATGAGTCTTAGCCAAGATGCAATTAAATAAGTGCAAGTAATTGTGCTTTCGAAGTTTGGACGAATAATTACGAGTATTTTATTGATATCGTAGTATAACCCCACGGAACACTGAAAGATGTTAGAAGGGGCTTATACGATATGACTTGTAATTGTTTATATACACGATATGTGTTAGCCAAGATCCAATTAAATAGCGTAAATTAATTGGCTAACTCGTGGATTTGATTCGTCCTTAATTTTAACGGATGATTACGAAGTAGTTTATATGGAACAAGCTATAATCCCCCGGAACACTAAAGATGTTAGAAGGGATTACACTTTTACTTCGTAATATTCTATATGTACGTTATTAGTTAGACAAGATCCAATTAAAGAGCGTTAAGTAATTGTCTAACTCGTATGATCCATTTTAAGATTTGACAAATTACGAAGTGTTTATATGAGACAAGTAATAATCCCCCGGAGAGCACTAAAGATGCTAGAAAGGATTACACTTAAACTTTGTAATTATTTTATGAGCACGAATGAATGTTAGCCAAGATCCAATTAAAGTGCAAGAAATAATTGGCTAACTCGTACTTGTGTCAAATATAATCTCCCATTGGAGATAAAGTACTTTTCTTTTTAGATCTTCTTGTTGGAATGATTTATGTGAAGATCAAGTACTTATTCGAATTCTGATTTCGAATCTAAGTTCTCCCCGAGAACTTCCATAATAAGAGAGCTTGTATTAGAGCTTAAGATGAAGTAGAGAAGTTAAGTACAAAGCTTAAATACTAAGAACTCAAATAAGAAGCTAAAACTTTTGAAAAACGGTCGGAAAAGTTTGCCGAAAAAATTCGCCGGAGGTTCGGCCGGATTTTGGCACTTTGGTCGAACTTGGGCAGCCCTTCGGGTGGCCCGGGAGTGGTAGTGGATGAGCTTACTTGTTGGTATAAAGCTTGGTTGGGTGAAGCTAAGCATGGGTTTAAAAAACCTTGTATATATGGTTTTTGAGAAGAAGTGTGTGTATAGAATTTGAAAGAGATGAAGAGAAGCACTTCTTGAAAAAATCTCAACAACTTTGTGGCTCTTTAGCTTAAAGAAAATGGGTTGGGGTGGGGGTTTATTTATAGGAGGAGTTGAGTGGATTGAATGGTTGAGATTTGAGAAGGAATGAATGGTGGATGAAGTGTATCACATGGATTGATGACATGGCAAGCATGTTGTGTTTCTTTGCAAGTGGGAAGGAAGCACAAGCTAGTATTCATTCAAATCTCAGCTGATATACATATATTAAATATATATTTTCCTTTTCTTTTAATCATTCTTTAATTACTTTAATTAAGGATTAAGCACCATTAATTATGACCACCCCAAAAACTCTTAAATAAATATCATAAAAAATATGATAATTACCTAAATATTATAAAATGATGTCCTGCAAGTTTTGGTCAACTTTAGTCAATGATAACTAGGTCAACTGTGGGACCAACTACCTCGATTTTTGTGCCTGGACAAAAATTCTCTAAATGCTATGAAATTTTTATCATACTTAGAAAATACCATTTAAATGATCCATACCAAATTTCAAGTCATTCTATCATGTGGAAGTATTTTATATAAAAATGAAACTGTTCTGTCAGCCTTTCTTCCGAATAAAAATATCGTTGGTCTTGAAATAAAGGAGATGGATCTTTTGACCAAAGTTTTGACTTATATAAATACTTAAAATATATTTCCTAATATATAAAATATATTTGGATGATAGGAAATGTGTTTGAGTATTTTTAAAATATTTTCTCCGAGAAATGCTGATTTTATGAAACAGGAGAAAATTACTGTAAGTATTCATAAATGAGTTGTAGAACTGGATATTAATATTCCAACCTTGAATATTAATAATTGTTAGATATATTTGATAATGTCATGGCTAATATAATTTATGTTTAGATTTCAGATCTTACTTAACAGGACAAATCAGTACTTAACCGTTGATCAGTACTTATACTGGAAGTCAGGACTTAAGGATATCAGTACTTATATTATCAGGAGATAATCATCAGAAGTTAGATATCAGAACTTAAGTGCTGAAGGACGATCAGATAAGGACAGTAGTTGATTAAAGGAAAGAAGATCAAGATAAACATAAGAAGAGATATGCATGAAGAAGGAGTTCCGTGAAGAATGGAATACTTGGAAGAAAAGATATCTGATTGATATATTTTAGGAAGCAGAATTATATTCCATATCAATTAGCGATTATCTTGTAACTGTGTAGTATATAAACACAGACATAGGGTTTACACTATATGTGTTATCATATTGGAGAAGATTATTCATTGTAACCCTAGCAGCTCTCGTGATATTTGTTCATCACTGAGAGGTAACAGTTCCATACTGTAACAGAGTTTATTGTTTCAATAAAGTTTGTTTTCTGTTACTTAAGATTTTAAAGTTCAATTTGATTGTATTATACACTGTATTCACCCCCTCTACAGTGTGTGTGACCTAACAAGTGGTATCAGAGCCTATCTGTTAACACACATACAGTTAAAGATCCAAACACAATCATGTCTGACACAGAAACTCCAACTAAGCCTACCAAAACTGAGGAACCACCAAAGACACAAATTCAGAGTCGGTATGAGACCATCAGAGTTCCCATACTGAGACCATCTGAATATCCCATATGGAAGGTGAGAATGACCATGTTCCTGGAAGCAACAGATCCAGAATACCTTGTTAGAATCAAGGAAGGGCCTCACAAACCAACCAAGCTTGCTGTTGCAGTTGCAGGTGAAGCAGCAAAGACTGTACCAAAGGAAAAGAGTGATTATACTGCTGAAGATATAGCATCAATTGCTAAGGATGCTAAGGTACGACACTTACTGCATAGTGCCATTGATAATGTAATGTCAAACAGGGTAATCAACTGCAAGACTGCTAAGGAGATATGGGATGCTCTGGAAACAAGATGTCAGGGAACTGACACAATTAAGAAGAACAGGAAGACAATACTCACTCAAGAGTATGAACACTTTGACTCAAAGACTAATGAGTCATTGAATGATCTATATGATAGATTTGTCAAACTTTTGAATGATTTGTCATTGGTTGATAAAGAGTATGATCTTGAAGATTCAAACCTTAAATTCCTGTTAGCTCTTCCTGAATGCTGGGATTTGAAGGCAACAACAATAAGAGACAACTACAATCTTGATGAAATAACTCTTGATGAAATCTATGGAATGCTCAAGACTCATGAACTTGAGATGGAACAAAGAAGCAAGAGGAAAGGAGGAAAGTCAAGGACAGTTGCTCTTAAGGCTGAAGAAGAATCCCCCAAAGCAGCTTCCTCAAGGAAAGACAAGGGTAAAGCTCTTTTTATAAAGTCTATTATTGAGTCATCAAGTTCTGAAAGTGATGATGACTCAGATTCTGAAAGCTTGCCTGAGACTGATGCTGATGAGGAGATGATAAAACTGTGTGCTCTTATGGTGAAAGGAATCACAAAGATTGCATACAGGAAGTTCAATAAGGGAAAAAAGTTTTCCAGGAAAGGCATAAGTTCTGATAAGAAGAATTTCAGAAGATCTGAAGGCAGAGGAGGAAAGTCTGACAGAGGAGATTATACCAATGTTAAATGCTATAACTGTGGTGAGAAAGGCCACATATCTCCTGATTGCAAGAAGGTAAAGGGTGACAAAGGCAAGGCTCTTGTCACAAAGCAGAAAAGCTGGACAGACACCCAGACTCTGAAAGTGAGGAGAACTATGCATTGATGGCAAATGCTGATAAAGAAAGTGCTGAGAGCAGTTCTGAAGCTGCTGAAATAAAGGTACCTCAGACTACTTATGCTTTTCATACTGATGATATTAATGAGTTGAGAAGATATCTTAAAACCATGTTTGTTAGTTATAAAGATCAAACTTTAACATGTGAAAGATTAACTTCTGAAAATCTTGCTTTTAAGAAAAGAAATGATTTCTTAGAAAAAGAGTTAGTCATGTTTCATCAAACTCAGAAGGATAGAGATGATGCTTTCTATGTTAGGGATGAAGTGCTAAAAATGAATGAATATCTAAAAACTGAGTTAGAAAAGGAAAGAGAGATTATCAGGACTTGGACTAATTCTGGCAAAACAACTCAAAATTTGCTAAGTAGTGGAAACTGGAAAGAGGGCTTAGGTTATGGAGAGGATAAGAATGATAAAGGAACTGAAGAAATTAAGCCTGTTGTTAAGCAAAAGCCAAAGTTAAAACCTGTTAAGTTTGTAACTGTAAAGTCTGAAAATGAGAAATCAGAAGTTAAAGAGGAATTAACTTCTGACAAACTAAAACAGGAAAAGACAGCTGAAGTAAACATAGGCTTAATGACAAAGAAGCAGCTTAAGCATAAGCTGAAAGATGTTAAGAATGCAAACAAGGTAAAATCACCTAGGAAAAATAGGAATGGAAAGGAAGGTGTGAATAAAAGCAATGATTATAAACCTGTTCCTGATGCTCCTAGGAAAACATGTCATAACTGTGGAAGTTCTAATCATCTGGCTTCTTTTTGCAGGAAGAATAAGAATATTAACTCCTTACCTTCAAAATCAGGAGTTAAGAGTCAGTCTGTTAGATACAAACCACAAAATCCTTATTTTCATTGTGGTAGTTTATGGCATTCCATTTATACTTGTAAGGAATATCATAGTTTGTACTATGATTATTATCAAATAAAACCTTCTTTGAAGAAAGTTTCCATTGTTCCTTCTAGTGTAAATTCTGATTCAAAGTCTGATAATGTAAGTTCTGACAAGAAAAATGTTAACATAAACTCTGATGCTAAATCCGCTGCAAATGTTAACAAACTTAATAAGACCAAAGGATCCAAGCAAGTCTGGGTCCTTAAAACTAATAATTAGTGGTCTTTGTGATTGCAGGGCAACGAGAAAAATATTCTAGTTCTGGACAGTGGATGTTCAGGACATATGACTGGAAATAAGGCCCTGCTATCAGACTTTGTGGAGAAAGCTGGCCCAAGTATTTTCTATGGAGATGGCAACATTGGAAAAATATTGGGATATGGCAATATCAATCTGGGGAATGTCATAATTAAAAATGTAGCTCTGGTCTCAGGACTTAAACACAATCTGCTGAGTATAAGTCAAATCTGTGACAGAGGTTATCATGTTGATTTCTTTGAAGAACACTGTGAAATTGTGAGTAAATCTAAAGGCAAAGTTGTTCTGAAAGGATACAGGCGTGGTAACATTTATGAAGCTAAGCTTTCAACAAGTACTGATGGTTCTGCAATTTGTCTGATGAGTAGAGCATCAATTGAAGAAAGCTGGAATTGGCACAAGAAACTCTCTCATTTAAATTTCAACAATATAAATGAACTGGTCAAGAAAGATCTTGTGAGAGGACTGCCAAAGTCAGTATTTGCTCCTAATGGCCTTTGTGATTCCTGTCAGAAGTCCAAACAAAGAAAATCTTCATTCAAGAGCAAGACTGAATCATCAATTCTTGAGCCTTATCATCTACTACATGTTGATCTATTTGGTCCAGTGAATGTCATGTCTATTGCAAAGAAGAAATATGCGTTGGTCATAGTGGATGAGTTCACCAGATACACATGGGTGTATTTCTTGCACACAAAAAGTGAAATTGTATCTATCTTGATTGATCATGTCAAACATCTGGATAAATTGGTCAAAGATTCTGTGAAAATCTTAAGGAGTGATAATGGCACTGAGTTCAAGAATTTGATGATGGAAGAGTTCTGCAAAAACCATGGAATAAAGCAGGAATTTTCTGCTCCTGGAACTCCACAGCAAAATGGAGTTGTTGAAAGGAAGAATAGAACTCTCATTGAAGCTGCACGTACAATGCTTGAAGAAGCAAAGCTTCCAACCTATTTCTGGGCTGAAGCTGTGCAGACTGCTTGTTTTACTCAAAATGCAACACTCATTAACAAGCATGGAAAGACACCATATGAGATGGTGAAGAAAAAAAAGCCAAATCTGAAGTACTTTCATGTATTTGGATGCAAGTGTTTTGTTCTCAAGACTCATCCTGAACAGCTATTCAAGTTTGATCTAAAAGCTGATGAAGAAATCTTTGTTGGATATCCACTTTCCACAAAAGCCTTCAGAGTCTATAATTTGAGAACAAAAGTGGTCATGGAATCTATCAATGTCTCTTTTGATGACAAGAAGATTACTGGTCTTGAAGATTTCATTGATCATGATCAGCTGAGATTTGAAAATGAAGACTCAAATTTTGATACTGAAAATCCTGACAGTCTAAGTCCTGATACTGTAAACTCTGATGGATTAAACTCTGATGTTATTGAAACTGTGATGACTATGTCAAAGGAAGATGCACCAATACAGGGGGAGCATACTCAAGATCCTACCACATCTCAAGAAACATCAGAACATACATCTGGCTCTTCAAGTTCTGATTCGTCATGTTCTGATAAGCCAAGTTCTGATAGTGCTGAAAATCTAAATTCTGAAGAATCCAACTCAGAGAGCATAGTTTCAGGGGGAGCATCAGAAAATGAAAATGAAGACAGCGTGGATCATGGGGGAGCATCCAGTTCTAGAGAAAACCTTCCATCTGCAAGGAAGTGGACAAAGTCACATACACCTGATTTGATAATTGGAAATCCTGATTCAGGTGTCAGAACTAGAACAGTTACTTCAAATGAATGTCTTTACAATTCTTTTCTCTCTCAGACTGAGCCAAAGAAAGTGGAAGAAGCTCTTCAAGATGCTGATTGGGTGCAAGCAATGCAGGAAGAGTTAAATGAATTTGAAAGAAACAAAGTCTGGACCCTAGTGCCAAGACCAAAGAATAGATCTGTTGTTGGTACAAAGTGGGTATTTAGAAACAAAACTGACAGTGATGGCATAATTACAAGGAATAAGGCAAGGCTGGTTGCAAAAGGATATTCTCAACAGGAGGGAATTGACTATGATGAAACATTTGCACCAGTTGCTAGGTTAGAAGCCATAAGGATATTTTTGGCTTATGCTGCTCACAAAAAGTTTACTGTCTTTCAAATGGATGTGAAAAGTACTTTTCTCAATGGAGAATTGGAGGAGGAAGTATATGTTGAACAACCTCCAGGCTTTGTAGATTCCAAAAATCCAGATTATGTCTACAGGCTTGATAAAGCACTTTATGGACTTAAGCAAGCTCCTAGAGCATGGTATGAGACTTTAGCTCAGTTTCTTCTGGAAAGTGGATTCAACAGAGGAATAATAGACAAAACACTGTTCTACCTCAACCATGGAAAGGACTTACTTCTCGTCCAGATTTATGTTGCTGATATCATTTTTGGGTCTACAAATTACAGACTTTGCAAGAAGTTTGCCAAACTGATGCAGTCAAGATATCAGATGAGTATGATGGGGGAACTTAGCTATTTTCTGGGCCTTCAAGTCAAGTAGAATGAAGAAGACACTTTTATTTGTCAAACTAAGTACACCAGAAACTTGCTAAAGAAATTCGGAATGCAAGATTGTTCAAGTGCATCCACTCCCATGACCACTGCAACAAAACTGGATAAGAATACTAGTATAAATTCTGGGATTGTGGTATCCTAGAGAATCATATTTTAAACTAATAGGTTACTCAGATGCAGATTTTGCAGGTTGCAAAATTGACAGGAAAAGCACAAGTGGAAGCTGCCAATTTCTTGGAGGCAGATTGGTTTCTTGGTTCAGCAAGAAACAAAAGTCAATTTCCACATCAACTGCAGAAGCATAGTATATTAAAGGAACAGCTAATCTGGGATTGTGGTATCCTAGAGAATCATATTTTAAAGTATGAAGGAAATAAAAGATTAAAGAAATCCTCTCTCTGTCGTACTTATACTCTGGAAAAAAAATGTTACCGTTGGACACCTGTCAGACATGCAGTAATAACGGATAGTTACTGGGCTCGAGAAAACAGTAATTATTACTTACCCACTCGCCTGTTTTCAAGGAAAAACCGTTCCACTTACCCAGATATTCCATTAATTAAGGTGAAACAGTTTTAATTCAAAAGTGAAGCCGTTCCCACTTATTGAATTATTTTTCACTGCAACATTAATATTCTGAAAATAAATCAAGTGAAAATGACCAAGATAAATCATATGAGTAAGTACTGATAAAGGAAAGTCAGAACTTAAATTAAAACAGAATTTATATGGTCATCAGAATATCAATCAGGATTTATCAATGCATTACAAAATATCTTAGAGACAAAATCTTGAAACAAAAACAAATTTCATTAATATATCAAGTGAATACATTCATGAAATTGAGATTACATCAGAATTTATACAAGATTTCCCTAAGCTGCTAAACCTAACATCAACAGCCTTAGTCCTAGCTAAGAAGCTTGACAAAGCTGATGATGAAGAAAAACAGGAAGAAGACGAGATTAAATCATTTCTTTTTCCTACTCTCAACAAACAGAATGGCGAGTCGGATGATTCGCTCTTGCTGGCGGAGAGCTTCCAGCCTTTCCTCCTCCAATCGCTCCAGATGGCGATGGTAGTCCATATAGAAGAACAAGAGGTGGGTCAGTACCTCCTGTGGGACAGAGTCCCATATCTCCTCAGGAATGGCCATGACGTGCCATTCCTGCTGCCATTCGGTACAGCTTAGCTCCATTTTGAAGTTTTGGTAGTTCAAAAACATGTTGTATCTGACCATTGTGTTTTTAAAAGAAAAAGTATGAAGGTAAGTTTGTGAGAAAGAATTTGATAGGAAGGATGATGTGAAGTGGCTGCTTATATAGACAAGAGAATGCCAGGAGACGTAAAAGTATTTAATGCTGACAGGTAGAATTAATTCTACCTCGTCTCCCCAGACTTGGAAAAAGAATAACATTCATTGGAAGGAGAAAACATGGTTGAATGCGCACAAGAAACAAGTAAAAGTGGACTGTTCAAGTACGAATACCATTAACCCTAACCATAGTGACTATTAATCTTCCACTTCAACATATTCTAGTTTGGACCGAGACTGTTATCAAATTTTATCCACAGATAAGTCAAGTAAAGAATTAGACTGTAATATCAGAACTTAGACTTATATCAGAACTTAACAGTCATCAGAACATAATGTCTTAACTCGAAAAAGGAATGCCTATCTGAGTAAATCCTCATACAAGTTCTGAGTTATACTCTTCAGAACTTAATCGTCAGAATATGCAACCAGAATTTATCCTCAGAGTTAGTGCAAAATGACACAATGACTGTTTATCTAAAACAACATAGACCACCACAGTAATTTTCATCATTCAGATGGAGTGATTAGTGTGTGCATTAAGCTAAATTTCAGACAAGGAGTAAAGTTTGATTCACTTCAGTACATCTTAGAAATAAGGCATAACTAAAATTTTGCTAAAGAGCTGTCATTGTCCTGAAACCTACTGATGAATGAGTTCATGCTTGAGTCCACCTCAACTGTTTTCTGCTAATTTTATGCATCTTTTTAAATTCTATTTTACAGTGGCTTCTCAGTGTAAGTGAGTCACGACTGCTTATCAGAATTTATGCTATTATCAGAGTATTTCTCCAGTAATCATAGAGTGTGAAAAGTCATCAAGAAAATATTTTGCTTTTCTAATGCATATTTACTTAATACCAGCAATGCACTTGGGTCGTCCCTTCCACATTTTTACTCTAGATCTCAAAGGAGTACCTGATTTTATGCTTTGATCTTTTTGCTTTTTCTTTTGATAATTGAGGTTTATCAGCACTTAGTACATTCAGCAGATTTACTAGTATCAGAACTTAACAGATGAGTAGCATTATTTTAATTTGTGACTTAGTAATAAGATAAACAAAGTAAACTCAACTAAGCTCAATTATCAGAATTTGCTTGTGTCATAAGATTTCCACAGAAATAATTACTTCTTACATGGGATCATTTGTTTATTGAAGACTACTAGGTCAGTATCTAGCACAGTTATCCTCATAGGATTGAATAGTTACTTAAACAGACATATCACTTATCAGAGTTTAGAAACATATATCAGACAACAATCAGTACTTGAACGCATATTTCAATTAATCACAGAATACACAAAGAGATTATATTCTGTAAATACTGATCATAAAGTCTAATGAAACAGAACAAAACTAGACAGATTTAGAAAAAGAACCTGAAACCATTCCAAGTTCATTTACCAATCTTGTAAAAGTGGCTTCACACAGTGGTTTTGTGAAGATATCTGCAAGTTGTTGATCTGTTGGAACAAAGTGCAATTCCACTGTACCTTCATCCACATGTTCCCTTATGAAGTGGTACCTGATGCTGATGTGCTTTGTCATAGAGTGTTGAACTGGATTACCTGTCATAGCAATAGCACTTTGATTATCACAGTAAATAGGGATTTTGAAATATGTTAACCCATAATCCAGTAACTGATTCTTCATCCAAAGAATCTGTACACAACAGCTTCCTGCAGCAATATACTCTGCTTCTGCAGTTGATGTGGAAATTGACTTTTGTTTCTTGCTGAACCAAGAAACCAATCTGCCTCCAAGAAATTGGCAGCTTCCACTTGTGCTTTTCCTGTCAATTTTGCAACCTGCAAAATCTGCATCTGAGTAACCTATTAGTTTAAAATATGATTCTCTAGGATACCACAATCCCAGATTAGCTGTTCCTTTAAGATACAAGACAGCTACCTGTCTTGTATAAATTCTGATGTAATCTCAATTTCATGAATGTATTCACTTGATATATTAATGAAATTTGTTTTTGTTTCAAGATTTTGTCTCTAAGATATTTTGTAATGCATTGATAAATCCTGATTGATATTCTGATGACCATATAAATTATGTTTTAATTTAAGTTCTGACTTTCCTTTATCAGTACTTACTCATATGATTTATCTTGGTCATTTTCACTTGATTTATTTTCAGAATATTAATGTTGCAGTGAAAAATAATTCAATAAGTGGGAACGGCTTCACTTTTGAATTAAAACTGTTTCACCTTAATTAATGGAATATCTGGGTAAGTGGAACGGTTTTTCCTTGAAAACAGGCGAGTGGGTAAGTAATAATTACTGTTTTCTCGAGCCCAGTAACTATCCGTTATTACTGCATGTCTGACAGGTGTCCAACGGTAACATTTTTTTTCCAGAGTATAAGTACGACAGAGAGAGGATTTCTTTAATCTTTTATTTCCTTCATACTTTTTTTTCTCTCTACTTGCTTTTACTCTCACTTTCTCTCTTCTTTTCACGTTGGTTTTTCATACAGACATTTTATCAAACACCTAATAGGCACTTTTTCATCTCAATTTTTCACATGGCACCTAAGGATTTAATCATTGATGGAGCTAAGTTTGTTCCAAACAACTATGCTGCAATTCTTGATCATGTTGAAGCTCCATCTGAATTGCATTTTGTGCAAGATCTTCTTGCACACAGTGAGATTGGGTATGCATTAACCCAGCCTTCAGTCTTTTCGAGCCAACAAGTTCTGACGTTTTGGCGGACTGGGCACTTTGATGATGGTGGTAAACATGGCACTCTCAGTATTGTTTTCGAAGTGGGTGATTCATCTTATGCAGTTACTCCTGGTACAATATGCAGGGCTCTACATCTCCCATAAGAGTGTACTTTTTCAATTCCAGAGGAATCAGCTCTTCAGGAGTTAATGGCTAATTTGGGATATGAAAAGAGTTTGGCAAAACTTGGGCAGTTGAAACAGGCTCATATCAGAAGAGAATGGAGCTTCTTCTTCGACTGCATCACCAAAGCTTTTGGGAACAAATGTTCGAATTTTGATGCTATCCCAATTCCGAGTCAGCACATCGGGTATGCTATTATCAATCAAACTCATTTTGATTTTGCAACTGGTATAATTGGTTTTATTGGGGATAGGATGACAGAGGATAGGAATGTTGTCTATTTTGCTAGATTCTGTCAACTTATTTATACTTTTTGTACTGATGAACCTCAATTAGTCAGTTCCTCAACCTCACCTTTTAAAGTTGCAAAACGCTACTTTAATGACCTGGTAAATGCTGACACTAAGAAATCAGTGGTTAGACCATTACAGATTCCTCAGTCTGTAAAACAGATCCTAGTAAATGCTGATCCTGATACTTATAGATCTGTTTACTCTGATGTCCAACCAACAACAAACACCCAAAAACCATCATCCTCAGCACCTACCACTCATTCTACTCAACCTACCCTCAGGACATATCTCAAATCCTATCTCTTCACTTCACAGACTGTTCAACCCTCATTCTCAGCACCTACTGTGAAGCCTTCATCCTCCAAGCCAAAGTGGACAAAGACTGTTCCTCAAACACCTCAAAAGAGAAGGAGGATTGCCTTGAGAGATGAATCTGATACTGAGGAACAGGTTCCTTCTTCAAAACCTGTTGAAAGTGAAGCTGAGAAAGAGACTTCTCAGAGGGATTCTGGAATTGGGGGAGCTAGGCTTCTCAAGAGGCTTAGAAGAATGACAGTTCCTGAAACTCCAAAGGAATCCAAATCAATAAAGAGATACAAGAAACAAAGGGCACACATGCCAGTTTTAGATGATGAAGAGGAAGCAGCTAAGGAAGGGGATCAGGAATCTCTGATCTCACAAGACAAGGAATTTGCTCCAGTCACTTCTTCTCCATCAACTCCATCTAAGGAAGCTGTTTCTGAAAAGGCTAACACACCTTCTGTGTCTCCTGTTCATCCAGGCACAAGTGCTGTTATTGATGTTCAAAACTTGGTTGTGCCTGAAGTAATTCTCTTAGAAGCTCCAACAGCAACTAATCCTTCAACAACACCTGTTCCTGATGTTGTTCAAACTCCAGAGTTATCTACAACACCTTCTCTGCATCAAGATGCTGATGATCAGACTTTAGGTGAGCATCAGGATATGGCTGTTGATCAGAACTTAGAACCAGATCAGCAATTAGAGGATGCTGAAGCCTCCATTGCTACTCACACTGTTATTTTATCAGAGGATACTGATTCTGTAAGTTCTGATGCTGCAAATGCTGGAAATACTGGTGATGCTGCTCCAACTGCAGATGCTGATGCAGCAGGTCCTTCAGGACATGCTCCTCAACAAACTATTCTTAAGTCTGAACTTATTAAGAAGTTTGTTACCAGAGAAGCACCAGTAACTTGGAGTGAAACTCATGCAGGACAAGAGTGGACTAAGGAATGAAACTCAGTTTCATGTGTTCCAACTGAAAAGCATCTTGCTGAGCACTTGACTAAAGCTGATGAAATGTTAAATTCTGATGATTTCAAAACCCAGCTTAGAGTCACTGCATTGAGTACTAAACATCTACAAGGTCTTCACTCAACTACTCATGCAGAGCTACACAAGATTCAGGAAAAATTTATCAAACAGGAACAAGTTTGGAAAATTGATAAGAAAAAGTTCTTCCAACCTACCATTGACAGGATTGCTTATATTGAGAAGACTCAAGATCATCAACAAGTTCAGATTGATGATATTCTGAAAAATCAAGCTTCTCAGCAATCACAACTAACTGAAATCCAATCCTCAGTGGAATTGCTTATCTCTCTTCTACTACCTGCTGATGCCAAAAAGGGGGAGAAAGTAATTAAGTCCAAATGCAAGACTGACAAGACACTGACAGGGAAGGATGATGAAAAAGATGATCAAGGAAACCCTGGAATGGGTAGAGGTCATAGTCAAGGTAGAAGATTCACATCAAGAAAAGCTGAAATCACAAGTCACAGGACAAGTTCCGATACTGAGAAAAGAATAAGTTCTGCTGCTGGTAAAAGGATAAGTTCTGATGAACTTTTAGATCTTGATGAGGAAATATAAAGACAGTTATTTCTTCAGGAAAATCCAGGAATGGACTTGGAAAGTTTAATGGAAGAAGAAGCCAGACTTAAATCAGAGAAAGTCACATCTAAATCTGAAGCTTCTGGTAAAAAGCCACTTCCAAAACTCAAAGGCATTGTGATCAAAGAAAGGACACATACTGAAGCAACATTGGTTAGATCACAACCGCAGATAGATCCAAGATCCAAGGGTAAAGAAAAGGTTGGTGAACCTATCAAGGTTTATGTACCTCCTGAGGATGAAGAAATTACTGATGAAAAGGATAATCTTGCTCTGACTTCGAGAAAAGTTCTTAAAATAACTGACACGGCTCAAGTTGTTCAGAGTCAAGAAATTGTAAGTTCTGATATTCAGAAGAAGCAAGTAACCTCTGACATAGCTCAAGTTAACTTGATATTAGAAGATAGACCAAAGACACTCTTACCAGGATTCACTAAAGCAAAACAGACTCAACCTTTGAAGACTACTGCAAGTGGTTTTGAAGCAAGAGTAGTTACTGGAAAGGAAGCAAGAGATAAAACTGGATTTGGAAGTGTTGATGAAAGAAGAATACATAACACTACCAATGATCCAACTTCCGTGAGTGAACCAGGTATTGGAGCAACTCCTGAGAGATTGAATCAACTGGAATCTGTACAGATGGTTTACCATACCTATTTGAAAGAATACATCTTGTTGTATTTCATGACAGATGGTAGGGTTTATCATATAAGACAAAATTCCATTCCATTGAAGTATTTTGAAGAATTGGAGCATGTACTATTATTACTTCAAGTGGATGAAAGAATAACAAGAACTGCTGCAAACTATTTGAAAGAACAGATTCAGAGACAGAAAAGGCTTTATTCTGTTAAGTCTGACAGCACATACGTTCCAAAGTCCAGAGATCACAATGGTGATATAGTTGAAATGAAGCCCGATACTGCTAAGATTATAACTACCTTTCTGGGGTACAGGGCTGTTGAATTCAATGTAATAACCCCAATTTTTGGAAATTTTTGAAACCCTTATGAATAGTGTTTTTGCTGAATGAGAAAACTTTTCATGCCACACTATGTAGGGGTTCTGTTATGGATATTCTGAGATTTTATTAGTACTCTATATGGTATATAAGTGTATGTAAAGATCGTCAGAATCCAATTCCGAACACTTTGATTTTTCCCGAAAATCTACCAGATACAGAAAGAATTGAGTATAAGGTAACAGAATAAAAAGGATTTAAATTCAAGGATTATAAGAGAGGATCATGAAAGGAATATAATGTATTGAGAAAGGTTAAAGAAACCTAAGTAATAAGATCCCGGGTATGATCCCTCAAACGATAAACGAAAACGAAAGTTAAGCGAACCGTATAACAGATCAGCGGTCATTAGGCAAGCAATTAGGAGTTAATCAAGGAGGTTAGGGATGATGATGTCATCAAACCAACAAGGTGTGGACAAGTGGAAGCATTATGACATGTGCAAGATGACATAAGCATGACAAAAGGTTTTGTTTTGTTGGTTGATTTTGGGTCATGTAAAATTTACCATGGTAAAAAGCTAAAACATTTTCCAAGGCCAAAAAGGAGAAGCAACCAAGCAAATATCATAAAACACAAAAATTAGAAGTTGACTTTCCCATTTCAAGAAGAAAGCTCTCGGCTAAAACAAACCCAGCAACTTCAAACTGCCATATCTCCTTCAATACTCACTCAAATGTTGTGTTCTATAGCTCGTTGACAAGGTATTGAGATGTCCTACAACTCTTGTTCACCGGTCTCTTCCAAATAAGCATAGTAAGACCCTCATTTTTACAGTTCTTTAAATCGGACTTTTAGAAATTTCAAAGCCTAACTTTGTGTTCTTGATTTCTTTGGAAAGATCAAGCTTGTAGGAGGCTTCCTAAGGCTTCCTAGCAACTTAACACCTCCCAAGGAAGGTATAAATCTTCACACCCTTTAGTAATATATTGAATGTTGAAGTTTGGAGATGGTTTGGATGGATGAGTAGTAATTTGAATGATAAGCATGATTCGAGCTTAATTGTTAAGTAGTTTAGTTGAATTTGGAGATGTTATAATATATGATTGGATTGAGATCCTTGAGCTTATTATGAATGAAATCAGTAGAATTGATGTGTATCTTGAGTTGTTGTTGATTGGTAGTTGGATTGATATGATTTGGAATGGTAAAAATTTGGGAAATCGCGTAAACATAGCCGTCGTAATGTCCGATTTACTTTAGACTGCTTTTGTTCATAACATTAGGACCCTAGAACACCCTTCTAGGTTTTGACCATTGCCATTTTTAGATAGTTCATTTTACGAGCTTCGTTTTGATATGTAGTTCGTTTGATTCCGATGTACGGTTTAGGAGAAACGACCATTTTAAGTAACGACGTTTCGCGAACGAAACATTACCCCTCGCCTTACTTTGAAACATAGGTTAAAGACCTTAAAGGACTAATTGAAGTATGAAACATTTATGTAAGGTGTAATAGGCAGTTGGTAAGACACTTGCGAAAGAATCGCCTTAAAACTTGTAATGGTTAATTTATTAAAAATAGAGGAGCCGAGGGTACTCGAGCGACTTAAGTAAATCGTTAAGCGCGAAAGCGAACGTTAGGACTCTAAATGGTTAAAGTCTAGTTTCTTAAGCGACCGGGGTTTAATTCTGACTTATGTTGTTGTTCATAGGTTATCGGACCCACTCTAAGCTTAAGTCTATCCGGAAGCACTCAGGCAAGTTTTCTACCCGTTATACTGTTGTTGTGATGTATACACTTGTATATGCATTATCTTGTAATAGATGCATGATGGTTATAATAGCAAATTCTTGCGATATATTGTAGCATGTGATATGGTACATATGCATGCCTGTTTCGTATTCTTGCCATATATATCTGTTGGTTCAGTTGATAATACCTATGCTAGAGAATAGCGGTAATTTGCATATACCCTTAGTATAGGGACCCAAAGGTGAAAATATTTTCTAAAACCGGGAGTCGAGGATCCCGAGTAGATTTTATATATATATATATATATTTTATATATATATATGGTAATAGTTTTCAAAACTATTAATCGAATAAGGTTTATTCGATAACTTTATTTTATTAATGAATATTATCTTGAATATTCATTCGAGGACTTATGACTCCTTTATATTATTTTTTACTTGGATATTCATTTGAGGATGTATGACTCCTTTATTTTATTTAATGAATATTATTTATAATATTCATTCGAGGTATTATGACTCCGCTTATTATTTATTAATATTCTTTATTTATTAAAGAATAATGTT
The DNA here is from genome assembly GCF_009905375.1 of Apium graveolens. Taxonomy (NCBI): domain Eukaryota; kingdom Viridiplantae; phylum Streptophyta; class Magnoliopsida; order Apiales; family Apiaceae; genus Apium; species Apium graveolens. The sequence continues at coordinate 18,334,913 of NC_133651.1, forward strand.
CGATAATCAAACTTACTTTTGATATTCAAATAAAGATATTACTTTCGTATAAGTATATCTTTGATTATTTACTATTCATTTCAAGTATAACTTTTCCAACTTCTACCTCAATTATTCTTTATGGGAATATTATTTAAATAATAATATTCAGATATTTCTTTATATTGAGACTGATTTACTTTATTAAATCGGCATTATTCCAAACACTCTTTAAAGTGTTTTCAAGTCTTTAAAATGATTTTCAAAAGTTAGAGTGGATCCCAAAACTCATTTTTATATTTAAGATCTTCCTTTTAAAAAGGGGATTTAAATACTCGCTCAAAACCGGAGGGATCCGGCTCTGTGGTGTATTTTATATTCGCAACAAGGTTGTTGTCTTGATAAAAGAGTTTTTGATTACTTACCCAACACTCGGGAAGTAAAATTCTTGGAACAAGTTAATCCATTAACAGGCATCGCCTGGAAAATATCGGTGAGTTTTCCTTTCCAACTAGATACGACTTCTTGGTGGAGCCATATCAACAAGTTTCTACTTGGGGAAAGTGGGGACGAGCTTTACGTTTCAGAGTCATGAATTTCATCTGAACTAGGAGTGGCGTAAGTGGTCGAGTAGCGCCGACCCAACCTTATTATATTGGCCCAAATGGCCTGGAAGTTCCGCTAAGGCGGTCCATTCCTTAGGAGTTCAGTGTTCGGTTGACAAGTAAATCCGACAGGTTCTCCTCTACATGTAGAAAATGGTGGGGTTGCACTACTACGACTGATCATCGTAAGTGGTCTTCCTGGCGCGGCAAACTCCCGTAATGAGTTCATCATCCAATTAGATATTTCTGCAACACTACCCAGAGCACTTCGATAGAAAGGCTACGATTGGGCGATTGTTGAGTGTTGGCAGGGTCAAGTTTTCAAAATGATGTTTACATCAAATGAAGTATCTCGTAACTTCATTGTATTTTGATAATATTTTAAAAGATTTAATCTATTCAAATCTGGTCTTGTAGTCTCATCTATGTGATGAACTTTTGAAACTAATTATAACTTGAACGGTGGTAGTTCAAGTAGTATCTGGAAAAGATATAAGTATATTGGAGTATCTTGTAACTTCACCGTTTTAAACTTATATCTAGTTAATGGCTGTCTTATGAATGACAGAGACTTTCAGAAAAACGTTGAGACAAGGTTAGATATATGAGATCACCTTGCAACGATATTTTTTTTATATACAGTTATAAACTGGAACTTTGTGTATATTATGCATAGAAGAGGACTTCCAAGATTTTGAAAAGTATATATGTATATATACTGAATATTTTGCGACTTCATCGCATTAAGATATCAAACTTGGTTCATTTCTTTTGACCAAGACTTTCATGAGTACTATGAGAAGGCATATATTGTTAATCATATTATATATTATTTTGGTGGGCTTGTTGCTCACCCTTGCCTTCTTCTTTCATCACACAACATCAGATAGACAAGATGAACAGGACCAAGCTCCCGATTCACAAACGGTTAGGAAACGTTCCGCAGTTTCCTATAGGCATTGATGTCGCTGTAGCTGAGGTAGGAACTACCAATAGGCTAGGCTTCAACTTTTGATGTACCAGATTTATGTATATTTATGAATTGTAATAATGGCTAAGAAATGTAAATTTATTCAGAAACCCTTTTAAGGTGTATTGGCATATAATTGTGGAATAAAACGACTTGTGATTATTTTTGGATATTCATCTCTGAGACTATAACTTGTGGTGTGTGTGTTTATTGTGGGGTCACAGTATAGAGTAGTTGATTGTTTACTAAGATTGGATGTTATTAAGGGAAATGGAACTCGTGACAACCCGAATCCCCGACCCCGGATTTGGGGGTGTTACAGAAGTGGTATCAGAGCTAAGCGTTATAAACCTCAGAGATGATGTGACGTTAAGATAATAACTAAGATAATAAGAACTCTTGCCAAGTTCATAGTCGGGCTACCTAACGTAGTACTGACAGTTAAAACCCTTATGGGAACCCTTATAAATATCGTGATAGAAGCGTAGTTCGTTATCGTATATGGTAGCGGGACACCGAACCCTGAGGTTGAGGAGTAACAGCGCGATGATGTTTTATTACTAATTGGAGATCAGATTGTGGATCCGATAGAGCGTCCAAACGCAGGACCGGATGATGTTGATATTGAGGATGTAACGGTTGAGGATGTTGTCCTAGAAGGGATTGTTGCTGAGGAGGATCCCGTGAAGGATCCTGACAAGAATGAATAAAGGACCACTGAGGAATTGATAACCATGGTTAGGGCAACTCCCAGAGGTAGGATTGGCTGGTCACTATCGAAGGTTCGTTCAAGTTTGTAAAGATAGCGGCCCCTTTAACACGACTTACTCGTAAGGCTCAGAAGTTCGAATGGACAGAGAAATGCGAGAACAGCTTTCGAGAACTGAAGCAAAGATTGGTGACGGCCCCTATGATGGCGTTGCCGGATGGAAAAGGAGATTTTGTGATGTGTAGTGACGCTTCGCATAAGGAGTTAGGGTGCTTCTTATACAACACAACAAGGTAATTGCGTACGCGTCAAGACAATTAAGGGAATATAAAATTCGATATCACCACCCATGAGCTTGGGCTCGTGGCAATAGTTTTGCCCTAAAGATTGGAGACACTACTTGTATGGAGAGAAGTGCGAGGTTTACCTAAGCCATAAGTGCTCTAGTGCATTTTCACGTAGAAAGAGCTCAACATACGCCAGAGGAGGCGATTAGAGCTAATCAAGAATATTGATTGGGAGATTCTTTATCATTCAGGGAAAGCCAATGTGGTGGCTGATGCCCTTAGTAAAAAGGAGAGACTCAAGATAACAATGTCTTTGGGAAAGTTTAAAAGAAATTTTGAGAAAATGGAAATAGAAGTGAAGGTAACCGGAGCCGGTACCGAAAAGCTGTTTGAGATTGCAATACAGACCGAATTTTTGGAAAAGAACATATTGTGCCAGAAAAAGTGATGAATGAAGGCAGAGAGTCAATGACTGGAGAAGAGATCCACACCAAGAAAGATGATAAGGGGATATTGAGGTGTTCCTACAGAAATTGGGTTCCAAAAGTTCAAGAGCTTAAGGATGAGAACTTAGATGAGAGCCATAGTTTGAGGAATAAGATTTAGGGTAAACCCTGAATGTGATAGTAAGGGAGGTTGCCATCAAGAAAGAAAGAACCCATAACATAATAGAGTGGAAAACAAGGTTTTTAATGTATAAGATAACCCCGATTATGGGAGAAGGTTGAAACATTTCATACTAAGGAAACAGAAAGTCGAGTAAGGAAAGGAGACCCGAGATGGTACCCCTATACGACAATTTATGGACCTGTCTAGACAGAACTTAGACTATTATCCCCAACCACCACCCTGAGGAAACAATGCGGTGAGAAATTCTTTCAGGACCTTTAAGTCGCTAAGCTCTCAGAGTTCCAAGGAACAAGCTGACCCAGTCGAGGCAAGAGCCTGGCTAAAGGAAATACATGAATCATTTAAGATTCTAAATGATTGACGAATCACAAAAGACTATTTTTGTCACTTACCCTCCTAAGAGAGAGGCCACTCGCTGGTGAAAGGCCAAGGAAGGCACGGAGCAAGAGATTATAATAAACTGATTTAAGTTCAGACAATTATTTTCGGGAAAGTACTTCCCAAGGTTATGGAGGTAGTGTAAAAGCTTTGGATCTAGAACAAAAGCGGATGAGTATGATGAATTATGAATCTAAGTGGTAAAAGTTGTCAAGATTCGTTCTGAGGACACGAATCCAGAATGACGAGATGTTTGAAATCAATACTTATGTTGTGTTGGTTCATGAAATAAGGATAAGAGAAAGGAAAATAAAAAGAAACTGAAGTGGAAAGGAATATAAAGGCAATAAAGGTTGAGGTATGATAAGAGAGTTAGGTATGAGGAAACCCTAAAAGACTCGTAGCAATAGAAATAGAAAATTATGCATTCGTCAGGATGAGGGTGATTCACCATGAGTTAAAATTGATGGTTGAGGGCATAAGAGATACATATATTTTATCCCCTGTAAGTTGGGAAGATTCGAGGAAACCTTGAGATAATTCGAAGGATAAATAATGAGACGCGGATAGACTGAGGAGACAAGAAAGTAAGAACTTAAGAAAATTGGATGAAGGAAGTGACCTTCAAGAATGTGAAGTGTAAGACCGGTGGCTTTATACCCAGAAAGGGAGGTGCCATGTATGAAAGATATCCCAACATTGAGGTGACTGTTGAGATAAACAACAAAAGTAAATAAGAAATTATTAAGAAGAAGTTCACATTGAACACGACCAATATCTTCCAGAACATCCTTGTTATCGTTACCAAATTAGGCAAGAAAAGCGGATAACCGTTGTTATCTTTTGAAGGCCATATGGGTTGACCTCAGTTTGAATACAGATGTTATTGTGAAATTAGACATGTACTATCGAGGTGGGAATGATTGAATAAGACACCCTTATCAGGGATATATGACTTAATTTATCTATGGAAGGATGCATGTACTTTTTTTTAAGGTAGGAATTAAGGATAGAACATCGGCAACTTAAAATGAATCCTAGGGGAATGCATAAAGGTTGGCATTTCACCCTTAATAGGGACAGTATGAGTTTTGACAGTATGATTTGGAAAGGGTTAAGGTAACAACAACCTTTAAGAATCAGTGGAGAAATTTTTCAGAAGTATATAGATAATGGTTCTAGTATTAGTAAATGGTATTTTGATATGCCCTGTATATAGGGAATACATGAGGAACGATTGAAGGATAACCTTAGAGGTTTTACAAGGAGAAAGGAAATATTCGAAATTCTCAAGAATAAAAATGTTGATAAAGGAAATATGACATAATTATAATGATGCCAAGTGGGGCACGTGTTAAATCACGAGAAAGTATGGATCGAACCAGTAAAGGTCGAAATTGTTCAGGGCAATTAGGACCTAAGATAAAAGATGTTCTAAGTATGATTGAGAGTCAGTCGTGACAGTGATTAACCTCTAAAGATTGAGGCAATAACTTATGGAAAAATGGTGATTTTTTTTTATTTACTCATCAGATATTCAAGAAAAGCATTTTCACATAAGTAGTGATTGAAATGAGGTAGAAAATTTATTTGGAGATGGTTAAAATGACATTGACTGTAAGGAAATTTTACTATCAGGAAAGGCCAAAGAGGTGGCCGACACTTTAAGTGTAAGAGGACAATTACAGGCGCTCGTGCCAGAGGAATACAGTGATAATGGTTGAAGCCGTAAAGGTTGTATTATGGTTTGAAAGATTGACATTCCTTCTAATGACTGTGCAATACCCAACCGTAATAGTAGTTTGGTAAAGGGTTTAATTTGTGTAATCGCCATGAGCGGGCTATTTATCTTAGACGGTACTATCTTGAGAATGAGCCTGGACCATGTTTTAAAAAAAAATGGACTAAGCGAACCTTTGAGTTAAGTTTTCTAATTAAGGCATATGATTAAGAATGGTATTAACCTGCTATCGTTGCTTTGATTGAAACTCTTCTACAATTTTATCTACTTCATGTCATGAAAGTATGTCAGAGTTTGGATTGTTCTTCATGAATTATGATTGGTGATTATGTTAACTCCTTAGAAGTATTCTATACGACATTTATGGACTCCGTATGGTTAGATATTAAGATTTCATGGAAAGTGAATGACGACAGTAGGTCAGTGGTGGACCATAGTAATGCAGCAATGATTCTGCAAGTAATGAGCTAATTACAACCGTGAGAGTTGTATTGGAGTGGATGTTGAGATTGAGTACCACTAATCGGGTCGTGGTAGAGTATAAGTTATCATTGATAGACTAATTAAGTAGAGTATCTACCTATTGAATATTTATTCCCTCTTATGAAAAGAGAGTCATATTACTATATGAGGAAGGTTGCGGTGCAAGCATAGAATTCTAGTAACGATGAAGTCTAGAATGAGATCCCAGATTCGATTTTTGATATCGAGGGAGTTTCAAAGGTGATTGTGTATAAGCTCGAGGAAGAGCCTGGGTCCATAGAATGATGGACGGAATAGCAAAAATATTTAGGCATGTGAAATACTATGCTATAATACTTGATGTTGATATAAATACATATATATTTTGTTCTCCTATGACAAACCTCTATAGTTCAGAGGTAGATTCCAAGCCAGATATTTTATGGCAATATTTTTTTTTCATATATACAATTCTCTTCAGTTCGTTCTTTTCTTTTCTTTTCATTTCATATAAACTGAGAAGAACAACCCTTCCAGAAGGGGAGGTATTGCCGAATGACTATCTATCTGTGTGATAGAAGCTGAGTAGGATACCAGCTATTGTTTAATTGCTTGTCAAGTACTAAAGGCTGGCCACCTTCTGTACTAACTATGCGATATAACAAGTGTTCATGATCATAGTGATCTCTCAGCAAATTCCTTTAATTCTATATGTTTGATCAAACTTTGGGAAATAGAAACAGTTGAAAAAGGAGTAATAAAGTTGTGGTAGTATTCGGAATGGAAACACATTCGTGATACAAAGGTTGACGTGGTTATTAAAAGGTTATAGAACGCTAACGAGCAAAAGTATAACCAGTATAATCTTAGGAACGGAAGGTAGTAGCGATTATGAACTGGAAAAGAATGGGTATTGAGAAGCAAAAGCTCTAATGCTAAAAGCTATAATGAGAGTCTATGCAGACTTGAAAGAGTTTGGAATGATCACTTAACGAGGATTGAGTTTTCTCACGATAATAGATCGTATGTCAGGTATCGAGATGTCGTCTTATGAGATCTTTGAGGGAAGAAAATGTCGATCTCCCTTATGTTAGGATGAAGTTGTAGAGCGCAAGATACTCAGACCCGCAGTAGTCCAAAGGACCAGGGATATAATAGATCTAATCAGAGGACGGCTGGTAGTAGCCCAAGATGGACATAAGAAGTATGTTGATTTGACACGAAAGGACAAGAAATGGGAAGTAGGGGACCTAGTGTTGTTATAGGTATTCCCTTGGAAGGGGTTAATGAGATTCGGAAAGAAAGGAAAGCTAAGTCCATCAATTGTTGGACCCTTGGATATATAAAGATGTTTTGGGAAGTTAGCATATGAGCTAGCCCTACCCCCGAACATGTAGCAAGTCATAACGTGTTCCACGTATCAATATTAAGGAAGTATAATTCGGATGCCAGACAAATAGGGGCATATGAGCACATAGACACGCAACCCGACGTAACCTATATGGAGCAACCAGGAAGGGTTAGAGAGTGAAAAGGAACAAGTGCTTAGGAGAAGGGTTATCAAACTAGTCAGAGTTTGATGGTAGAACCATAATGTGGGAAAATTTACTCGAGAGTTAGAAAGTGCAATGCTAAGAGAGTATCCCTATTCATTTTCTATTTGATTCCGGGACGGAATCCTTTTAAGGAGGGGAGACTGTAATAACCCCAATTTTTGGAAATTTTTGAAACCCTTATGAATAGTGTTTTTGCTGTATGAGAAAACTTTTCATACCACACTATGTAGGGGTTCTGTTATAGATATTCTGAGATTTTATTAGTACTTTATATGGTATATAAGTGTATGTAAAGATCGTCAGAATCCAATTCCGAACACTTTGATTTTTTCCAAAAATCTACCAGATACAGAAAGAATTGAGTATAAGGTAACAGAATAAAAAGGATTTAAATTCAAGGATTATAAGAGAGGATCATGAAAGGAATATAATGTATTGAGAAAGGTTAAAGAAACCTAAGTAATAAGATCCCGGGTATGATCCCTCAAACGATAAACGAAAATGAAAGTTAAGCGAACCGTATAACAGATCAGCGGTCATTAGACAAGTAATTAGGAGTTAATCAAGGAGGTTAGGGATGATGATGTCATCAAACCAACAAGGTGTGGACAAGTGGAAGTATTATGACATGTGCAAGATGACATAAGCATGACAATGAGTTTTGTTTTGTTGGTTGATTTTGGGCCATATAAAATTTACCATGGTAAAAAGCTAAAACATTTTCCAAGGCCAAATTGGAGAAGCAACCAAGCAAATATCATAAAACACAAAAATTAGAAGTTGACTTTCCCATTTCAAGAAGAAAGCTCTCGGCTAAAACAAACCCAGAAACTTCAAACTGCCATATCTCCTTCAATACTCACTCAAATATTGTGTTATATAGCTCGTTGGAAAGGTATTGAGATGTCCTACAACTCTTGTTCACAAGTCTCTTCCAAATAAGCATGTTAAGATCCTCATTTTTACAGTTCTTTAAATCGGACTTTTAGAAACTTCAAAGCCTAACTTTGTGTTCTTGATTTCTTTGGAAAGATCAAGCTTGTAGGAGGCTCCCTAAGGTTTCCTAGAAACTTAACACCTCCCAAGGAAGGTATAAATCTTCACACCCTTTAGTAATAAGTTTGAATGTTGAAGTTTGGAGATGGTTTGGATGGATGAGTAGTAATTTGAATGATAAGCATGATTCGAGCTTAATTGTTAAGTAGTTTAGTTGAATTTGGAGATGTTATAATATATGATTGGATTGAGATCCTTGAGCTTATTATGACTGAAATCAGTAGCATTGATGTGTATCTTGAGTTGTTGTTGATTGGTAGTTGGATTGATATGATTTAGAATGGTAAAAATTTGGGAAATCGCGTAAACATAGCCGTCGTAATGTCCGATTTACTTTAGACTGCTTTTGTTCATAACATTAGGACCCGAGAACTCCCTGCTAGGTTTTGACCAATGCATGTTTAGATAGTTCATGTTACGAGCTTCGTTTTGATACGTAGTTCGTTTGATTCTGATGTACGGTTTAGGAGAAACGACCGTTTTAAGTAACGACGTTTCGCGAACGAAACATTACCCCTCGCCTTACTTTGAAACATAGGTTAAAGACCTTAAAGGACTAATTGAAGTATTACAAATTTATGTAAGGTGTAATAGGCATTTGGTAAGACACTTGCGAAAGAATCGCCTTAAAACTTGTAATGGTTAATTTATTAAAAATGGAGGAGCCGAGAGTACTCGAGCGACTTAAGTAAATCGTTAAGCGCGGAAGCGAATGTTAGGACTCTAAATGGTTAAAGTCTAGTTTCTTAAGCGACCAGGGTTTAATTCCGACATATGTTGTTGTTCATAGGTTATCGGACCCACTCTAAGCTTAAGTCTATCCGGAAGCACTCAGGCAAGTTTTCTACCCGTTATACTGTTGTTGTGATGTATATATGTATATATACTGAATATTTTGCGACTTCATCGCATTAAGATATCAAACTTGGTTCATTTCTTTTGACCAAGACTTTCATGAGTACTATGAGAAGGCATATATTGTTAATCATATTATATATTATTTTGGTGGGCTTGTTGCTCACCCTTGCCTTCTTCTTTCATCACACAACATCAGATAGACAAGATGAACAGGACCAAGCTCCCGATACGCAAGCGGTTAGGAAACGTTCCGCAGTTTCCTATAGGCATTGATGTCGCTGTAGCTGAGGTAGGAACTACCAATAGGCTAGGCTTCAACTTTTGATGTACCAGATTTATGTATGTTTATGAATTGTAATAATGGCTAAGAAATGTAAATTTATTCAGAAACCCTTTTAAGGTGTATTGGCATATAATTGTGGAATAAAATGACTTATGATTATTTTTGGATATTCATCTCTGAGACTATAACTTGTGGTGTATGTGTTTATTGTGGGGTCACAGTACAGAGTAGTTGATTGTTTACTAAGATTGGGTGTTATTAAGGGAAACGGAACTCGTGACAACCCGAATCCCCGACCCCGGATTTGGGGGTGTTAAATTCAATCTTGAGTCTGATAAAGCTTATTTTATCAGACTGGATCAGGATATAAGAAAAGCAAAGATCAATGATCTCAAAGCTGCAATCTTTCAAATTGGTGAAGATATTGCAGAGCTTAAAGATGCCAAAAGGAGAATGATTGATGAACTTAGATATGCTGAGAGATGTTTGTTGAAGAATTATCTCAGAACAACTCCTGACATTAGAGAGATCAGATGATGAAGCCAAGTCGAAGATCTACAACTGCTTAAATTCTGATATTTGTACAGACTGAAGTTGTTATCAGAAGTTGAATATTGGTAAAGCTTTAAGGACTGTAAGTTGTAGTTATCTAGTCTAATTCTCATGCATTTGTACTTAATGTTTTTGACATCATCAAATATCTGTTAAACTTGTATATTATGCTAATTTACAAGTTGGGGGAGATTGTTAGATATATTTGATAATGTCATGGCTAATATAATTTATGTTTAGATTTCAGATCTTACTTAACAGGACAAATCAGTACTTAACCGTTGATCAGTACTTATACTGGAAGTCAGGACTTAAGGATATCAGTACTTATATTATCAGGAGATAATCATCAGAAGTTAGATATCAGAACTTAAGTGCTGAAGGACGATCATATAAGGACAATAGCTGATTAAAGGAAAGAAGATCAAGATAAACATAAGAAGAGATATGCATGAAGAAGGAGTTCCGTGAAGAATGGAATACTTGGAAGAAAAGATATCTGATTGATATATTTTAGGAAGCAGAATTATATTCCATATCAATTAGCGATTATCTTGTAACTGTGTAGTATATAAACACATACATAGGGTTTACACTATATGTGTTATCATATTCGAGAAGATTATTCATTGTAACCCTAGCAGCTCTCGTGATATTTGTTCATCACTGAGAGGTAACAGTTCCATACTGTAACAGAGTTTATTATTTCAATAAAGTTTGTTTTCTGTTACTTTAGATTTTAAAGTTCGATTTGATTGTATTATACACTGTATTCACCCCCTCTACAGTGTGTGTGACCTAACAATAATATTTGAATAAAAACTCTTTTAATATATGTAGAGATATATTTTAGAGTGAAGAGTTAAATATTGTTGATATAGCACGGGAACTCTAAAGAATATTTCTGCAATATTTCTTATTCGAGCTTTTTGCCATATTCCTGTTGCAACACATCTAAGAAATATCATATCTTGATGTTTTTTCTTTGATCATATTGCCTTAGAGATATATTCCATAAGGATATAGTTTTGATATTTTGCAAGAATGGAATATCTCTTTTTTTCTATTTAAAAGACATGATTTTGCTAGTTTGACTTTTTGACTTTGATTTGGATCAATTATATTCATGTCCTAATGGAGAGGATCTACATGTTCTTAATTTTATGTTTAATCGTACAAATACCAAAATAAATTATATATCGAAGATATCCTTTCAATCTTCCCCTTTTTGGTAGTTGCCAAACAAACATAAAATTAATAGTGTGTGCTTCCCCTTGGTGTATGCATGAATTTTTGAAAAATATTTTGCATATAAAGCATTTATGTACTTAGAGATTAAATCTCTTTCTTGAGGTCCTGCAAAATATTTTATTAGATGTATCATATAATAATAGAAGCACAGATAGATCCTTGTATAAAAAGATAACAATTTTCTAAAAATTGGAAATTAGGGGTCCAAATCTCTTATACTTGTTCAAATTGATCATAATTTCTCTTCCTCTTTTGTTTGCTATATGCCAAAAAGAGTGTATATTTATTAGGAAGAGTTGTATCTAAAAGTATTGACTAGGTAAGAATGGCAATTTGATCATAGATCTAGTCAAGTACATGTATTTTGATCATGTAGGAATTAGATGCATGATATTGTTGATCTATTTTTGCATGTATTGAAAGAAAACAGTTAATGTAATACTGTTGAGATATAGTCAATTTAGGAGATTAGAAATAGAAGAATTGTTTTAAGCATGCATGGTTTGATTTAAAAGATAGGGTGTATTGTTTAATAGCCAATATCTATTAGTAGTTGATCCCTTTTCAATTTGATTACCAAATATTGTAGTCAAAACAGTTTTTATAAGAATAATTTCATGATCGTGTGATTTAGCCGCCTGTTTGAACTTATATTTAAAGATCAGTTAATTAAGATTTAGCAAGTTCATTTCATTTTGACAGATTGCAAGTAACTTTAGACAACTTGTACTGAAAGAGATGTGTCCTAAGTCCAATCATGTATGATGATTTAGGAATAACTTTTATGTAATCTGTTTTGATTTCATTGATATTAATAAAAGGCTTGTTTTGGTTTTATTGCGGGCTTTATCTATTTAAGTGTTTAAATAAGATATACCATAGTTTAGAGTAAAGCTTCTTATGGATTATGATGAGATCATAATAATGAGACCTAGAAGATGATAACTCTAAACTTAAATATTTCTTGGTCGTAGGATTACTAACTGGTAATTAGTAATCCGCAAAGATTGGTACATACGATGCTTGCTTCATTATGAAGAATGTCTTTTCTCATAGACATTTGTGTGGTGACACTATAGCTAGTATGTAGGTGCTTATTATAGAATAAGTTCACTGAACATGACTCACACAGCTGAACAATTGATGGAGTTCACTCACGTGTCAGCAGTTGTTCACATAGTGATAGTTGTACAAGTATCCTTAGACTTGAGGTCATCATAGTAATCTTGTGTACACTGAACTATGCTTTGGTTTAGTTCTTAGTCTCCAGAGACAATTATAAGGACTCTACTGGGTATAGGAATTTGTATATGAAGATAGTGTATGATCAATAAAGGATCTACCCCTTCCAGTGAAGAAAGAGAATGTTCAATGCTGATCCACTTATGCTAGTTCATGAATCTTTGGCTAGAGTGAATGAAATTAGAAAGGAGTTTCTAATTTACATTAAATAGAACTAAGCATAGTGAATGAGAAAGCAAATGATTAAATAAGATAGGCTTGACACAAGTTCCATGCCTTGTATTTAATCGTGACATTGCAGGGTAGAAGGAATTGATTGTACGGTAACTACTCACTGAATAGGTTCTTGGTATTCTAAGCAGTGAATTCGTATTATCCGGATAGTCGCGATATGCTGAGAAGTATCCCTCACGATGTAGAATAAATATGATTAATTTATTAATTAATCATATTTAATGAATTAGAGAATTTATATAAATAATGATAAAATAGTTTTATTATTATTTATTTCTACTACTGGCTTAATATTGAACCTACAGGGTCACACCATAAAAAAGAATGATTTAATGGTGGAGGAATTAATTAATAATGGCTGGTAATTATTTATTTGTGAAATAAATAATTAATTAGTAGATTTAATAATTGATTAAATGAGATTTAATTAATTCTTAATATTATTAATTAAGAATTTAATTTTGGAAATTAAATCAAGTGAGAGAATTATTTTTCTAAAGTGTTTAGAAAAGGGATTAATGATTATAAGGTGTTTTAATTATTACTTAATTGGTTAATAAGAATAATCAATTAAAGGGTTCATAATAATAATATTTTATGGAAAATTTTCAGCTGAAAATTTTGCCTATAAATATACTATTATAAACCCTATTTGCCTCAACCCAAAATAATTAACCCTAATTCTAAAGTAAAACAAGAGGGAGGCAACTAATTCTCTCAACCTCTTCCTCCTCCATCACATTGTACTCTTGGTGGATACCGGTGGAGTGCTTCACACTTGAGGAGCAGCTGCTAGGGATTTCCGTTCATCGTTCTTGGATCGCTATTAAAGACCTCCATCTTTCCATTAACGTAAAGCTTCTTAAGGTAAACATACTGAACTACGAATTAAATATTATTTTTCGCATGGATCCTGCGGAGGGTTTCATTTTTTTTTAAGATTTAAATTTACGTTTTCGTTGCATTTATGTGCTAAAAACCCTTCATGTACTAAGCCAATTTTAGTCTGGAGTATATCTTGATGCATACGAACAAGGCCTTAGTGTTCTAGAATACATAATTCTGCAATCACAAATTACAAGAACTGTCACTAATACAATCTAGTCTTTTGGTACAAAATCTAATACTGATACAATCTTTGTCTATTTCTAGGTCTAAGTAACAGTTTATACAGTTTGAGATCTAATACAGACTAGTTGATGACATTACATTTAACAAGGTCTAATACAAACTACAATTCTGTCTTGAATGGATCCAATTTAACAACAGTAGCTAAGCACAGATTTTACACAACTGACTAACTAATACAATCTAGTATGACTGATTGACTATCCAGAGACTATACTTAACACTTCAGGCTAATAATGAAATTGAGAACAAGGTGCACATACCTTTAGCATGGTAACTGGGATGGTTTGTACATTGAGTAGTGTGGATAGTATAGATAAAATATAGAAAGGATAATGTTCTTCTCACCTTTTATACCTTTAACATGAGCTTTCCTGAAATGCATTATTTTGGACTTTGTCAAATTCTATATATTGGTAGATTCTCAAAGATGTATATTTCCTGCAAATTAGTTTGACATAAAAAACAATTGGCAACAATTTACATAACTGTTAGTTGTATCATAATAAAGTACTGGGGTATCTGCAAGAACAAAACTATGCTTTTTAATTACTGTGGTTTATTGTTTGAATGCAAGTGATTATATATCAGATCTTAAATCCTGCACGAGAAACAGATTTCACAAACTTATATTTTTATGCCAGAATACATAGAAATGTTTAAAATCAGATTTGACTTTGATCCTGCATAGAATGGTTAGTGAGTTTAAGAGGAAACTTGTAGTATAATAATGATAGAGTATGCAACACCCGAAGTAACAGAATGAAGAGTATATTACATATAACAAAAGTGTTCATATCAATCAGTGTGGTTCACTGATTAAATAGAACAAAGTTCTGCATTTGTGTTAAGAGATTACAAAGCCTAAGGAATGCATACACTCCATCAAATCCAAACAAAGTTAAACAATTCAAGATTACAAACAACAACCAACACAAAGTCTGATAAATTACAAATACATCAGATAATAGCAAAATAGGTACATAACAGCAAGTACCAGCACAATATCACAGAGCAGACTTCATCACATAGCAGAATCAGGTAAGTTAACCAATCACATTTCCAGCAGCATCACAGATATGAACCAAATCAGACAAATTATCAATCAGTTGACCTTTAGCACCCACATTAACCTCTTCTAACTCATGAATCATAACATTGTTATCATGTATAGGGACTTGAAAGGAAGAGACAATGTCATGATCATTCATGCAGGGAGTTCCTAGAGTAGATGCAACCAAATGCTCTAAATATGCAATCCTATGTTTGCAAGAGGCAGTGAGACTCTCTAGTGCTCCTACTTTTTCTTTAATCTCATTATTTTCTTCCTTAACCCTCTCAAGTTCAAGTTTTAGTTCATGAAACATGGTTTTGACAGACTCAAACTTAGACATAAACACATCTTCCTCTCTAATGAATTGAGGAATAACTGTGGGAGTTGCCTCTTGAGGCTCACAGTGCATCAGGGGCACTTGTGGCCTAATGTGTTCATTAGTGATTTGAGAATCAGCAAGATTAGAAAATGCTTCAGGCATGTTAATGTTGCAAAGTGCAAATAAAGATGAGATTAGCATACCATAAGGCATATTATCTACAAGATGTGCATTGATCATGCTTAGAAGAATAACATAAGATATGCTGAAATGGATTTTGTTTGTGCATAAAAGATACATGATTTTCATATTAAATAAATCAAAGTACTTACTTTGATTTGGTTTTGGCATAACATTTGCCCTAATGATTAGAGCAATATGCTGAAAAGTACCAGTGAAGTGTTTGAAATGAATACCACAGTTAACATCACACAAACCATCAGGAATGTCAGATTTACAAAAAGTGCCAAGCATTAGTTCAAATTCAGATTTGTTAAAAACAAAGAGAGAGAAGATATCTTCACAAGGCAACTCACACAAATGCAAAGGTAAATGCAGTGCCCTATTAATGCTTTTGTTATCAACACAAATGACCTTTTTGTTGACTGATGTAGTGAAATGCAATATGCCATCTACCCCTTTTATGATATTCATGTTACAATAGAACTCTCCCATGAGGTGTGTGCAGTAGTGCTTACCTAAGTTATACATGAGACCATCCCACCTAGCCCTTCTAATTATGAACTCTACTTCACCCTTCACATCAACACAAGTGCCAGGTTGGACATTTTTGACAAGTTCAAGAAACTTTTTGGAGTTGGAGGGGTTTGACAGTTTTGGTGGAGGGGGCTATGGTGTGTTCATAGAGGTGTTTGATGTTTATCTTAGGTTGGCCTTTCTGGTGTATACTTTGGCTTGCAAAGGTTTAGGAGGTCTGGGGTTAGGGGAATGAGGGTTCTGAAACTTTCTGCTTTGGTAGAAAGGAATGGTGTGATTTTTGTATCCCTTTCTGAGTTGTTTAGGTGGAAAATGTCTTTTGTGATAGTGTTTAGGATATGAAGATTGAACAGTTTTGAAAGCAGAGGTTTTGTGGTGATGAAACTGATTTTTCTCCATATCTTCAAGAAGATATGGGTTTTCAATCAGTGGTCTTGGTTTATGGTGAAAAGGGTTAGCATTTGGGTTCATGTTGCAAGTGAAATGGAGTTTATGCAACTAGTGTGTGTGTGTGTGAATGCAACATACAAGATATGCATATATATAACCATTTAACACAGATGCAGAAATAAAAAATTTTAAAAATTAAGATTTTTAGAAATTGTTTACTGTTCATGAATAGTGAAAAACATTTAATGTATGCATGGCTGTGTTACATAAAAGTCCAAGTTCTTTATTAATAGATACTAGAATGATGCATATGAATGAATGATGTAATGCAGCACATATACACAGATTCATAAACTTTTACAGCAGAGAATAAAGAATTGTATTAATTCTTTGTCTTTGTGTCTACTTTAGAAAACAGCACAGTGCATAAGTACAAATTTTGGAAACTGTGTGACATAAAGTTGATAACCTAGCTTACTCTATTACACAAAAATTGTACTTTTAGTGCAGAAGCATTTAAGGATGAGCTGTGTGTGAAGTGAGTTTGAAAGAAGAACTGATTTTTAATGCAAATAAAATCTGTTACATTTATTTCTCAAGAAACTATGTTATTAATGAGATGCAACCAAAGGAATGTCAAGCACATTAAACACATAACATGGCATAGACAATCAGTTTTCATTTAATTTATCGAGCATTCAAGGAAATACAATGCTCAGATCATTTATATCAGATATAGCACTTTAAATACAGTAAGTTAAAAAATGTCACCTAATTGTTCTAAGTGGCCATTAATCACAATAGTGATCCAGATACAGGGATGCTCAAGGCTCCCCTGCCAGGTCTTACTGTGAGGGCTGGTGTGTGAGTGTATTTATTTATATTACACAACCCAATCTACACAATACCTTATCTGATTTCTTATAATTGCTCAAGCATAAACAAACACAGACTAGTAAATAGTGTTGCACTATAAGTCCACATATTATTAATTATCCAAGCAAACATCATGCATAGACTAAGTACATTTTATCAAATAGGCAAGTTGAGATTGGAGACAATAAGACTTTTCTTAACCAGATTCAATGTATAAGACTTCAGTCAGGACAGCTTGCACATTCAGTTGATCACACATTTAAACATTTCATTAGTCTTAAATCAATTAGATAGATCACATATAATTATTATTCACATGTAAGTAGTCCAAGTAACCAAGATAATCAAGTGTTAGCATGTTCAGGGTCCATTTTACACAGATTTTATCATTTAAAGAGGTAACTGACCATGTTCAGTATTTTAACCTTGATTATTCATTTTGTTCTTGACAGAAAATGAATGCAAGACTCTGTTTTTCTTTTTAAAGGAAAGTGCTAGCAGAGAACTTGTTAAAACAGAATTGAGACTTATCAATCTAAGACAGATTACCTTTTAAAGTATTATTTGAAAACTAATGTATATAAGTTGTGAAAAAGAGACAAATAATATCCTTTAATAGTACATAGATCACAAGCACATATACTTATAGTTCTACATAGATCAACAGGTACTCAGAGCATAAATATATATAATTGTTAAAAAAAAACAATCCAACAACATTCTTTAGCACATCTAGGTAGTTTTATCATATATAAAAAAATAGGGATTCATGAATTACAAAGAATCATCAAGGGACTAAAAATTCAAATTAACCAGAACACTGACTTTCTTGGATTAAGTATATCAACAATCAGATGTTATCAGTCAAACTTATACCAAGAATCCATAATTAACCAAGCAAATTTTTAGACTTCATTTTTAAGAAGACAATTTCTCAAAGGGTTTAATTCAAACAAACAATCTTACAGATTTTAAATACAACCAAGCATGTTCTGTTGATTACAAGAATACTATCAACTATCAAGCTCATATTTTACACTTATATTTATAGTCCAATTAAGCTTAAAAGAAAGATTGTCCTTAACTTAACAAATGATCATTTTAAGCAATCATACATTCCAGATTAATCCCCAAATTTCTTGACTGAACTTTATTGCAAACAAACAATTACCAATCCATCCGATAACAATAATTTCAACAGATAATCACAAATCCACCAGATTACACAAATCCAACAAATTCAAAAGATAAAAATAAATCCACTAGATAATAATAAATCCATTAATAATTCGAACTTTCTACTTTCAACTCGATCAAACACAGAATAGAATTAACTCATATCTTCACCAAAAACATATCACCGAACATTCATCTTACAGGGATACAAATTAATCAGATAAAGTTCGATTCAACTTCAGTTAAGTTACTTTCACCACAAATTCAATTGAGTAAGACTGAAATATATACAAAGAAGTCTCATCTGAGCCTAGAGTCTGGCCTGACTCGTAGGTCTTACCTGGTTGACTCAGTCGCGGACTGAGTCAACTTCCGATTTACTTTTCTCCGTCGCATGCAACCATTGAATCTTCTTTTTCCAGAATATTTTGCACTTACCCGTCTTCTCCTGTCATATACCTTGAAATCGAGTTAGGTTATTGCTAAAACAATGATTTAAATCAAAGAAAATTGAGTGTATATATATATAAACTATCAATTTGATGTCCGATTTGATGATTCTCGTTCGATTTATGTATAAATCGTCGATTTTTATCATCGGAAATCGATTTGATTTCACCAACCCTACCAAGATTTTTTAATCGTATGTTCCTAACTACGATTAATGCACTATACGTATAATATCTGTTGGATTTCATCAAGAATCGAGGAAAAAAATGAAGAAAACGATTTAGGGTTCTTCGGAAGAGAGGCGGAGAGAAAAGGCGAGAGAGAGAGGTTAGAGATTAGGGTTAATCACCAGACTAAAAGCGTGCACTGTACAAACAGTGAATCGCTTATATATTTTATGGAATAAACGAACCAGATTAATCAAGTTTAGAAATGGACAGTTGAGATTAGAAGGTATTTTTAGAATTTGGGTTTTTGGTTAAATGGGCTGGGCTGTTTTGAAAATAAATAGATAAACCCTTTTAAAAGGTATTTGGGCCAGATTTATTTGATTGGGCCGGATAAAACAATCCATAAAATATATTTGAAAAACAATTAATTTAGTTGGATTATTACATATATTTATCCTTATATAATTTTTCAAAAAAAAATAATATATATATATATATAAATATCACAGAAATATATATATATATATATATATATATATATATATGAATAACTGAAAATAATAATCAGTCTATATAGGGAAGACTTCTAAATATTTATAAATCTCATGGAATAATAAATATTCACCCGATTAAGTTTATTTTCGCGGAAAATCTGGGCTATTTAAGTTATCTTAACCCGATCAATAAATTTCTTTATTGACAAATCTGAGTTTCAGATAAACTTAATAACTTGATCGGGAGAATATCCTTATCGTTGAGACTTCTTTATAATTCTCAACTGTTCTTTATATAAACCATTATTTCGTAAATTCCAACATTCCTAAATCCAAGCGGAGTTTAGTGAATCTTTCAGAATTTAATGGTTTTGTGAATATGTCAGCGAGATTGATCTCAGTATCAATATGAGTCATTTTTATACCGCCTTTATTGACATGATCACGTAAAAAATGATGTCTCACATCTATATGTTTAGATCTAGAATATAATACGGGATTCTTTCTAAGATCAATAGCACTCGTATTATCACATAAGATTGAGATCACATCAAATTTTATATTATAGTCAACTAGTGTTTGCTTCATCCACAGTAATTGAGCACAACACTTTGCAGCTGCTATATACTCAGCCTCGATTGTTGAGATGGATACAGAATTTTGTTTCTTTGAAAACCAAGAAACTAAACATCCACCGAGAAACTGACAAGTACCACTAGTACTTTTTCTGTCGACTAAATGCCCGACATAGTCCGTGCAATAACCCCAAATTTTGGGAAATTTTGAAACCCTTATGAATAGTGTTTTTGCTGAATGAGAAAACTTTTCATGCCACACTATATAGGGGTTCTGATATGGATATTCTGAGATTTTATTAGTACTTTATATGGGATATAAGTGTATGTAAAGATCGTCAGAATCCAAATCCGAACACTTTGATTTTTCCCGGAAATCCACTAGATACGGAAAGAATTGAATATAAGGTAACAGGATACGAAGGATTTAAATTAAAGGATTATAAGAGAGGATCATAAAAAGGAATATAATGTATTGAGAAAGGTTAAGGGAACCCAAGTAATAAGATCCCGGGTTTGATCCCTCAAACGATAAACGAAAACAAAAGTTAAGCGAACCGTATAACATATCAGTGGTCATTAGGCAAACAATTAGGAAGTTAATCAAAGAGATTAGAGGGGATGATGTCATCCAACCAATGGGAAGAGGACAAAGAGGGAGGGATGACACCACATGATGACATAAGCATGACATAGGAGGGAAGGAGGTGTGGTTGGCTATTAACCACACAATTTGCAAGGTTAAATTGGTAATTAACCAAAAACAAAACAAAACTACAACCAACCAAAAGCAAAACAAAGCAAAACACAAAAATCTCTCTTTCTTCTACATCTTGCTCTCGGCTTTTTGAAGAAATGCAAGGATGGGAATTCCAAAACCCAAGCTCCACTTAATCATAATTCAAGAGGTTTGTTTCTTTAGCTTCCATAATTCATAACTAAGATGAGCCATAAGTTTAAGCTCAAGATTCCATGTTTAACATAGCTAATTAATTCATCAAAGTTCTTGGTGAATAGTGTTTTCAAGAAACTAACTTTGTGTTTTCTTACGTTTCTTCAAGATCCAAGCTTAGTAGAGATAGTTAGTTGTTATTTAAGGCTTCCTAAGTGATTCTCCACTCTCCAAGGAAGGTATAAACTACAAACCCTAGCTTTAGTTTTGAGTAATTAGGTATGAATATGTTTGATATAGTATATGTGAAACATGATGCTTGATTGTTTGAAGTTTGGTTGAGTTGTACAGATTAGTTGGTTTTGTGGTATTGTTGGAGTTGTAAATCTTGATAATTAGTTAAAGAACCTAAGTAAAGCTTTTAGTTCATGTGGGGAATAAGTATAAATGGTTAATGTGGATTTGTTGGGGCTGTTATGATGTGGTTTGGATGGATGTTGGTTGTATGATTGATTTGGGGTTGAATTGTGGTTGGTTTTGAATGGTTTAAATTTGGGAAATCACGTAAACATAGCCGTCGTAACGTCCGATTTTCTTTAGACTGTTTTTGTGCATGACATTAGGACCCGAGAACCCCCTGCTATATTATGACCATTGCCATTTCTAGATAGCTCATGTTACGAGCTTCGTTTTGATATGTAGTTCGTTTGATTCCGATGTACGGTTTAGGAGAAACGGCCGTTTTAAGTAACGGCGTTTCGCGAACAAAACATTATCCCTCGCCTTACTTTGAAACATTGGTTAAGGACCCTAAAGGACTAATTGGAGTATGAATCATTTATGTAAGGTGTATTAGGCAAATGGTAAGGCATTCGCGAAAGAATCGCCTTAAAACTCGTAATGGTTAATTTATTAAAAATGGGGGAGCCGAGGGTACTCGAGCGACTTAAGTAAATCGTTAAGCGCGAAAGCGAACGTTAGGACTGTAAATGGTTAAAGTCTAGTTTCTTAAGCGACCGGGGTTTAATTCCGACTTATGTTGTTGTTCATAGGTTATCGGACCCACTCTAAGCTTAAGTCTATCCGGGAGCACTCAGGCAAGTTTTCTATCCGTTATACTGTTGTTGTGATGTATATATGTATATGCATTATCTTGCGATAGATGCATGTGGGTTAATTAGCAAATGTTGCGATATATTGAAGCATGCTGATATGGTATATATATGCATGCCTGTTTCGTATTCTTGCCAAATATATCTGTTGGTTCAGTTGATAATACCGTTGCTAGAGAATAGCAGTAATTTGCATATACCCTTAGTATAGGGACCCAAAGGTGAAAACATTTTCTAAAACCGGGAGTCGAGGATCCCGAGTAGATTTTATATATATATATATATATTTATATATATATGGTTATAGTTTTCAAAACTATTAATCGAATAAGGTTTATTCAATAACTTTAACTTTTATTTTATTTAATGAATATTATTTGAATATTTATTCGAGGGCTTATGACTCCTTTATATTATTTAATGAATATTATTTGAATATTCATTCGAGGGCTTATGACTCCTTTTATTTTATTTAATGAATATTATTTTGAATATTCATTCGAGGACTTATGACTCCTTTTATTTTATTATTTGAATATTATTTGAATATTCATTCGAGTGCTTATGACTCCTTTGTATTATTTATTTGAATATTATTTGAATATTCATTTGAGGATCTATGACTCCGATTATTTGCTGAGATATATTCTTTATTTTATTAAAGAATAAGGTGTCGATAATCAAACTTATCTTTGATTATTCAAATAAAGATAGTACTTTCGTATACGTATATCTTTGGTTATTTAATACTCATTTCAAGTATAAGTTTTTAAAACTTCTACTTCAATTATTTTTATATAGATTATTCTTTATGGGAATATTATTTAAATAATAATATTCAGATATTTTCTAATATACTGGGACTGATTTATTTCATTAAATCAGCATTACTCCAAACACTCTTTAAAGTGTTTTCGAGTCTTCAAAATGATTTTTAAAAGTTAGAGCGGATCCCAAAACTCATTTTTATATTTTAGATCTTCCTTTTAAAGGGGATTTAAATACTCGTTCAAAACTTGAGGGATTCGGCTCAGTGGTGTATTTTACATTCGCAACGAGGTTGCTGTTTTGAGAAAACATCTTGATTACTTGCCCATCGTTCGGGAAGTAAGTTCATCTATTTGAGTCGGCATAAGCAACATGGGCTCAGTGGGCGTCCATGAAAGTGTAAGTGGCTCAGTGGGAGTCCATCAAATGCGTAAGTGGCTGAGTGGCAGTCCAGCATAAGGTCCTATTGCGGCCAGGGTGATGACCAGTGGGGAATTCGTCCATCTACTAGTAAAAAAGGTTACTTATTGGTATCTTTGCCTGATGAGCAAGATACCAGGTTTATGCCAAAATTCTTTCCTTTCCAAATTTATTGGATATTGCAATTCTGTTCATACTTTACATGACAGAGGTTTTCAGGAAACGTATGTATATATATAGGTGTATATATATATCGGGACTTAATGAAGTATATCATAACTTCATTTCCTTCAAAATATTTCAAAGATTGAATCTATACAAGTCTTATCTTGTAGTCTCATCAGTGTGATGAACTTTCGAAACTAATTATAACTTGAACGGTGGTAGTTCAAGTAGTATTTAGAAAAGATATAAGTATATTGGAGTATCTTGTAACTTCATCTTTTAAACTTATATCTAGCAAATGATTATCTTGTGCGTGTCAAATATTTTCGGAAAAACGTTGAGACAAGGTTAGATATATGAGATCACCTTGCAACGATATTTTTATACAAGTTATACACTGGAACTCTGTGTGTATTATGCATGGAAGAGGACTTGCAATATTTTGAAAAGTATATATGTATATATATACTGAATATTTTGCGACTTCATCGCATTAAGATATCAACTTGGTTCATTTCTTTTGACCAAGACTTTCATGAGTACTATGAGAAGGCTCATATATTGTTAATCATTATACATATTATTTTGGTGGGCTTGCTGCTCACCCTTGCTTTCTTCTTTCATCACACAACATCAGATAGACAAGATGAACAGGACCGAGCTCCCGATTCGCAAGCGATTAGGAAACGTTCCGCAGTTTCCTATAGGCGTTGATGTCGCTGTAGCTGAGGTAGGAACTACTAATAGGCTAGGCTTTCAACTTTTGATGTACCAGACTTATGTATCTTTATCAACTGTAATAATGGCAAAGAAATGTAAATCTATTCAGAAACCTTTTTAAGGTGTATTGACATATAATTGTGGAATAAAACGACTTGTGATTATTTTTGGATATTCATCTCTGAGACTATAACTTGTGGTGTGTGTGTTTATTGTGGGGTCACAGTACAGAGTAGTTGATTGTGTATTAAGATTGGGTGTTATTAAGGGAAATGGAACTCGTGACAACCCGGATCCCCGACCCCGGATTTGGGGGTATTACAGTCCGAATCAGAAAAACATACTAAGTCAAATTATATTCCTTTTGGATACCAAAGACCAACATCGATGGTTCCTTTAAGATATCTCAATATCCTTTTTACCGCGGATAAATGAGATTCTTTAGGTGCTACTTGAAACCTAGCATACTTACAAACACTATATTGAATATTGGGATGACTCGCAGTTATATAAAGCAAGCTACCGATCATTCCTCGATATTTCTTTGTGTCTACGGGAATTCCTTTGGAATCTTCCGTTAATTTATCGGATGTAGACATAGGAGTAGAGATGGGTTTGGCATTATCCATTTTGAATTTTTTCAATATATCTTTACAATACTTAGATTGAGAGATATGGATGCCTTCATCAGATTGCCTTATTTGCAATCCCAAAAAGAAATTTAATTCTCCCATCATACTCATCTCAAATTATTTACTCATATTTTCAGAGAATTCTTTACATAGTGCATCATTTATTGATCCAAAAATGATGTCATCTGCGTATATTTGTACGAGCAATATATCATTTTTTTTCTTGCCGCGTAAATAAGGTCTTATCGGCCGTTCCCATCTTAAATTTATTGTCTAGTAGGAACTTGCTCAACCTTTCATACCATGCTCTTGGGGCTTGTTTTAAGCCATATAGAGCTTTATATAATTTATAGACATAATCGGGATGTGTTGCATCTTCAAACCCGAGAGGTTGTTTCACATATACTTCCTCTTCCAAGATCCCGTTTAAGAATGCAGATTTCAAATCCATTTGATAGACTTTAAAATTTTTATGGCAAGCATAAGCCAATAACATTCGAATTGATTCAATTCTTGCTACCGGTGCATATGTTTCATCAAAGTCTATTCCCTCCATTTGGGTATATCCTTATGCAACTAATCTTGCTTTATTTCGAACTACCGTTCCATTCTCGTCTAATTAATTTTGAAATACCCATTTTGTACCAATTATGGAAGTTTCATGAGGCTTAGGGACAAGTTCCCACACTTTACTACGAGTAAATTGGAGCAATTCATCTTGCATAGCAAAAATCCAATCCTCATCTAATAAAGCCTCTTTCGCGGTCTTAGGTTCTATTTTAGATAGAAAACTAAGATGATTCAAAACATTTTGAACTTGTGACCGCGTTTGAACTCCCTTCCTTAAGTCTCCAAGTACATTATCTAATGGAAGACTTTTTATAGTGGGAATTGCTTGAGGAAGTTCATCTTCCTTTTCGTCCAATTCTAATGGATTTTTATGTACGGGAGTCCCGAGATCCATATATTCGAATTGTCGAATAACCTTTTTAATATCATCTTGTTCAACATTTTCTTGGTTAACAAGATCTTTATATTTCGCTGGTGGTTTACTTTCATCAAAAGCGACATTCATAGATTCTTCCACTACAAGCGATTTAAGGTTAAACACTCGATAAGCTTTACTATTGTTCGAGTATCCAAGAAATATACCTTCGTTTGATTTAGGATCAAACTTCGTAAGGTACTCTATTGAATTTAATATGAAGCACTTGCTTCCGAATACTCGAAAGTAGCTTAGTTTCAGAGTTTTGCCAAAATATAACTCGTAAGGAGTCTTTTGTTTTATAGGTCATAGCAAAACCCGATTAAGAATATGGCAAGCGGTTGACATAGCCTCGGCCCAAAAATATTTAGGTCGATGATATTCATTTAGCATTGTGCTAGCCAGTTCTTGGAGTGTTCTATTTTTCCGTTCAACTGCTCCGTTGGATTGAGGAGTGTATGGAGCGGAAAAATTATGTGTGATGCCATGTTCATCACAAAAATTGGTGAAACTTGAATTCTCAAATTCTTTGCCATGATCAGTCCTTATATAGACTATGGTTTTATTTTGTTGATTTTGAATCCTTTTACATAAAGATGAGAAAGATTCAAAAACATCACTTTTGGATTTGAGAAATTCAGTCCATGTAAATCATGAATAATCATCCACAACTACCAACATATATGAGCAACCTCCGAGAATTTGTATTGGAACCGGACCAATAAGATCCATATGTAGTAGCTCGAGAGGTCTCGAGGTAGATACCATAAACTTTGCTTTGTGAGAAACTCTAATTTGTTTACCAACTTCGCAAGCTTCACAAGTATGATCTTTATGATAGTTTAGTTTTGGTATACCTCGGACATGGTCTTTAGTTGATATATTCTTTATCAACTTCATGTTGGCATGTCCTAATCTTCGATGCCATAGCCATGGATCATCATTTATAGTGATTAGGCACACGTTCACTTGCTTGCTCATGTCGCATGTATGAACATTTTTATTTTTAGGGCAAGTGAGAACCAACTTTCCAAATTTATCTAATATAGAACAATGAGTAGTGTAGAAAATTACCTTGTAATGATTGTCGCCTAATTGAATTATTGAGAGAAGATTGTACCTTAACCCGGTGACCAATTGGACGTCGGAAATTTTAACTTTCCCATTTCCGATATCTCCGATGCCGACAATGTTTCCTTTACTACTATCACCAAATGTTACGCTCCCCGTGGTAACCTTTTTAATGTTGTTCAAGAGTGATTTATTACCGGTCATATGTCTTGAACATCCACTATCAAGGTACCATATGTCTTGTGTAATAACCCCAAATTTTTGGAAAATTTTTGAAACCCTTATGAATAGTGTTTTTGCTGAATGAGAAAACTTTTCATGCCACACTAGGTAGGGGTTCTTTTATGGATATTCTGAGATTTTATTGGCACTCTATATGGTATATAAGTGTATGTAAGGATCGTCAGAATCCAATTCCAAACATTTTGATTTTTCCCGGAAATCCCCTAGATACGGAAAGAATTGAGTATAAGGTAACATGATTAAAAGGATTTAAATTCAAGGATTATAAGAGAGGATCATAAAAGGAATATAATGTATGGAGAAAGGTTAAGGGAACCCAAGTAATAAGATCCCGGGTATGATCCCTCAAACGATAAACGAAAACGAAAGTTAAGCGAACCGTATAACAGATCAGCGGTCATTAGGCAAACAATTAGGAAGTTAATCAAAGGGATTAGAGAGGATGGTGTCATCCAACCAATAGAAAGAGGAAAAAGGAGGGGTGATGACATCACAAAGTGATGCAAGCATGACATAAGAGGGAAGGAGGTGTGGTTGGCTATTAACCACACAATTTGCAAGGTTAAATTGGTAATTAACCAAAAACAAAACAAAACTACAACCAACCAAAAGCAAAACAAAGCAAAACACAAAAATCTCTCTTTCTTCTACATCTTGCTCTCGGCTTTTTGAAGAAATGCAAGGATGGGAATTCCAAAACCCAAGCTCCACTTAATCATAATTCAAGAGGTTTGTTTCTTTAGCTTCCATAATTCATAACTAAGATGAGCCATAAGTTTAAGCTCAAGATTCCATGTTTAACATAGCTAATTAATTCATCAAAGTTCTCGGTGAATAGTGTTTTCAAGAAACTAACTTTGTGTTTTCTTATGTTTCTTCAAGATCCAAGCTTAGTAGAGATAGTTAGTGGTTATTTAAGGCTTCCTAAGTGATTCTCCACTCTCCAAGGAAGGTATAAACTACAAACCCTAGCTTTAGTTTTGAGTAATTAGGAATGAATATGTTTGATTTAGTATATATGAAGCATGATGCTTGATTGTTTGAAGTTTGGTTGAGTTGTAGAGATTAGTTGGTTTTGTGGTATTGTTGGAGTTGTAAATCTTGATAATTAGTTAAAGAACCTAAGTAAAGCTTTTAGTTCATGTGGGGAATAAGTATAAATGGTTAATGCGGATTTGTTGGGGCTGTTATGATGTGGTTTGGATGGATGTTGGTTGTATGATTGATTTGGGGTTGAATTGTGGTTGGTTTTGAATGGTTTAAATTTGGGAAATCACGTAAACATAGCCGTCGTAACGTCCGATTTTCTTTAGACTGTTTTTGTGCATAACATTAGGACCCGAGAACCCCCTGCTAGATTATGACCATTGCCATGTCTATATAGCTCGTGTTACGAGCTTCGTTTTGATATGTAGTTCGTTTGATTCCGATGTACGGTTTAGGAGAAACGACTGTTTTAAGTAACGACGTTTCGCGAACGAACCCTTACCCCTCGCCTTAATTTGAAACATAGGTTAAAGACCTTAAAGGACTAATTGAAGTATGAAACATTTATTTAAGGTGTAATAGGCAGTTGGTAAGACACTCGCGAAGGAATCGCCTTAAAACTCGTAATGGTTAAATTATTAAAAATGGTGGAGCCGAGGGTACTCGAGTGACTTAAGAGAATCAGTAAGCGCAAAACAAGCGTTAGAGTCTAAGTTAGTTAAAGTATAGATTTACAAGTGACTTTGGTTTAATTCCAACTTACTTGTTGCTTATAGGTTACCAGACTCGTCCCGAGCCATTTGTAACCCCCAGTCGCTCAGGCAAGTTTTCTACCCGTTATACTGTTGTTGTGATGTATATGTGTATATGCATGATCTTGTGATAAATGCATATTTGTTATTAGCAAATTCTTGCGATATATTGTAGCATGTGATATGGTATATATGCATGCCTGTTTCGTATTCTTGATTTATATATCTGTTGGTTCAAATGCTTATAGTTGCATAATACCTATGCAAGAAATAAGCAGTAGTTGCGTATACCCTTAGTATAGGGGACCCAGGGTGAACATATTTCTAAACCGGGAGTCGATGTTCCCGAGTATATTATATATATATTTATATATATATATATATGGTTATAGTTTTCAAAACTATTAATCGAATAAGGTTTATTCAATAACTTTAACTTTTATTTTATTTAATGAATATTATTACGAATATTCATTCGAGGGCTTATGACTCCTTTTATTTTATTTAATGAATATTATTTGAATATTCATTTGAGGGCTTATGACTCAGTTTATATTATTTAATGAATATTATTTGAATATTCATTTGAGGATCTATGACTCCGATTATTTGCTGAGATATATTCTTTATTTTATTAAAGAATAAGGTGTCGATAATCAAACTTATCTTTGATTATTCAAATAAAGATAGTACTTTCGTATACGTATATCTTTGGTTATTTAATACTCATTTCAAGTATAAGTTTTTAAAACTTCTACTTCAATTATTTTTATAAAGATTATTCTTTATGGGAATATTATTTAAATAATAATATTCAGATATTTTCTAATATATTGGGACTGATTTATTTCATTAAATCAGCATTACTCCAAACACTCTTTAAAGTATTTTCGAGTCTTCAAAATAATTTTTAAAAGTTAGAGCGGACCCCAAAACTCATTTTTATATTTAAGATCTTCCTTTTAAAGGGGATTTAAATACTCGTTCAAAACTTGAGGGATCCGGCTCAGAGGTGTATTTTACATTCGCAACGAGGTTGCTGTTTTGAGAAAACATCTTGATTACTTGCCCATCGTTCGGGAAGTAAGTTCATCTATTTGAGTCGGCATAAGCAACATGGGCTCAGTGGGCGTCCATGAAAGTGTAAGTGGCTCAGTGGGAGTCCATCAAATGCGTAAGTGGCTGAGTGGCAGTCCATCATAAGGTCCTATTACGGCCAGGGTGATGACCAGTGGGGAATTCGTCCATCTACTAGTAGAAAAGGGTACTTATTGGTATCTTTGCCTGATCAGCAAGATACCAGGTTTATGCCAAAATTCTTTCCTTTCCAAATTTATTGGATATTGCAATTCTGTTTATACTTTACATGACAGAGGTTTTCAGGAAACGTATGTATATATATAGGTGTATATATATATCGGGACTTAATGAAGTATATCATAACTTCATTTCCTTCAAAATATTTCAAAGATTGAATCTATACAAGTCTTATCTTGTAGTCTCATCAGTGTGATGAACTTTTGAAACTAATTATAACTTGAACGGTGGTAGTTCAATTAGTATTTAGAAAAGATATAAGTATATTGGAGTATCTTGTAACTTCATCTTTTAAACATATCTAGCAAATGATTATCTTATGCATGACAAAGATTTTCAGAAAAACGTTGAGACAAGGTTAGATATATGAGATCACCTTGCAACGATATTTTTATACAGTTATACACTGGAACTCTGTGTATATTATGCATGGAAGAGGACTTCCAAGATTTTGAAAAGTATATATGTATATATACTGAATATTTTGCGACTTCATCGCATTAAGATATCAAACTTGGTTCATTTCTTTTGACCAAGACTTTCATGAGTACTATGAGAAGGCTCATATATTGTTAATCATTATACATATTATTTTGGTGGGCTTGCTGCTCACCCTTGCTTTCTTTTTTCATCACACAACATCAGATAGACAAGATGAACAGGACCAAGCTCCCGATTCGCAAGCGATTAGGAAACGTTCCGCAGTTTCCTATAGGCGTTGATGTCGCTGTAGCTGAGGTAGGAACTACCAATAGGCTAGGCTTTTAACTTTTGATGTACCAGACTTATGTATCTTTATCAATTGTAATAATGGCAAAGAAATGTAAATCTATTCAGAAACCTGTTTAAGGTGCATTGGCATATAATTGTGGAATAAAACGACTTGTGATTATTTTTGGATATTCATCTCTGAGACTATAACTTGTGGTGTGTGTGTTTATTGTGGGGTCACAGTACAGAGTAGTTGATTATTTATTAAGATTGGGTGTTATTAAGGGAAATGGAACTCGTGACAACCCGGATCCCCGACTCCGGATTTGGGGGTGTTACAGAAGTGGTATCAGAGCGAAGCGTTATAAACCTCAGAGATGATGTGACGTTAAGATAATAAGTTCACTAAGATAATAAGAACTCTTGCCAAGTTCATAGTCGGACTACCTAACGTAGTACTGACAGTTAAAACCCTTATGGGAACCCTTATAAATATCGTGATAGTAGCGTAGTTCGTTATCGTATATGGTAGCGGGACTCCGAACCCTGAGGTTGAGAAGTGACAGCGCGATGATGTTTTATTACTAATTGGAGATCGGATTGTGGATCCGATAGAGCGTCCTAACGCAGGACCAGATGATGTTCATATTGAGGATGTAATGGTTGAGGATGTTGTCCTAGATGGGATTGTTGCTGAGGAGGATCTCGTGGAAGATCCTAACAAGAATGAATAAAGGACCATTGAGGAATTGATGACCATGGTTAGGGAAACTACCAGAGGTAGGATTGGACGGTCACTACCGGAGGTTCGTTCAAGTTTGTAAAGATAGTAGCCCCTTTGAAGCGGCTTACTCGTAAGACTAAGAAGTTTGAATGGACAGAGAAATACGAGAAAAGATTTTAACAACTAAAGCAAAGGTTGGTGGCGACCCATATGTTGGCGTTGCCGGATGAAAAAGGAGATTTTGTGAATTGTAGTGACGCTTCGCATAAGGAATTAGGGTGCTTCTTATACAGCACAACAAGGTAATCGCGTACGCATCAAGATAATTAAGGGAATATAAAATTCGATATCCCCACCTATGAGCTTGAGCTCATGGCAATAGTTTTGCCCTAAAGATTGGAGGCACTACTTGTATGGAGAGAAGTGCAAGAATTACCTAAGCCATAAGTGCTCTAGTACATTTTCACGCAGAAAAGAGCTCAACATGTGCCAAATGAGGTGGTTAGAGCTAATCAAGGATTACGATTATGAGATTCTTTATCATTCGGGGAAAGCCAATGTGGTGGCTGATGCCCTTAGTAAAAAGGAGAGACTCAAGATGATAATGTCTTTGAGAGAGTTTATAAGAGATTTTGAGAAGATGGAAATAGAAGTGAAGGTAACCGGAGCCGGTACCGAAAAGCTGTTTGAGATTGCAATAGAGACCGAATTATTGGAAAAGGGCATATTGTGCCAGAAAAAGGTGATGAATGAAGGCAGAGAGCCAACAAATAAATATGAGATTAATACCGAGAAAGATGATAAGGGAATAATGAGGTATTCCTATAGAATTTGGGTTCCGAAAGTTCAAGAGCTTAAGGATGAGAACTTAGATGAGAGCCATAGTTTGAGGAATAGGATTTAGGGCAAACCCTGAATGTGATAGTCAGGGAGGTTGCCATCAAGAAAGAAAGAACCCATAACATAATAGAGTGGAAAACAAGGTTTTTAATGTATAAGATAACCCCGATTATGGGAGAAGGTTGAAACATTTCATACTAAGGAAACAGAAAGTCGAGTAAGGAAAGGAGACCCGAGACGGTACTCATATACGGCAATTTATGGACCTGTCTAGACATAACTTAGACTATTATCCCCAACCACCACCTTGAGGAAACAATGCGATAGGAAATTCTTTCAGGACCTTTAAGTCTCTAAGCTCTCAGAGTTCCAAGGAATAGGTTGACCTAGTCGAGGCAAGAGCCTGGCTAAAGGAAATAGAGGAATCATTTGAGATTCTGAATGATTGACGAACCACAAAAGACTATTTTTGTCACTTACCCTCCTAAAAGAGAGACCACCCGCTGGTGAAAGACCAAGGAAGGCACGGAGCAAGAGATTATAATAAACTGATTTAAGTTCAGTCAATTGTTTTCGGGAAAGTAATTCCCAAAGATAAGGAGATAGTGTAAAAGCTTTAGAGCCAGAACAAAGGCAGACGAGTATGATGAATTATGAATCTAAGATGTAAAAGTTGTCAAGATTCGTTCTGAGGACACGAATCCAGAATGACAGGATGTTTGAAATCAATGCTTATGTTGTGTTGGTTCATGAAATAATGATAAGAGAAAAGAAAATAAAAAGAAATTGAAGTGGAAAGGAATATAACGGCAATAGAGTTTGAGGAATGATAAGGGAGTTGGGTATGAGGAAACCCTAAAGACTCGTAGAAATAGAAATAGAAGAGTATGTAATCGTCAGGATGAGGGTGATTCACCATGAGTTAAAATTAATGGTTGAGGGCATAAGAGATACATATATTTTATCCCCTGTAAGTTGGGAAGATTCGAGGAAACCTTGAGATAATTCGAAGGATAAATAATGAGATGCGGATAGACTGAGGAGACAAGAAAGTAAGAAATTAAGAAAATTGGATGAAGGAAGTGACCTTCAAGAAGGTGAAGTGTAAGACCTGTGGCATGATACCCAGAAAGGGAGACGCCAGATATGAAAGATATCCCAACATTGAGGTGACTGTTGAGATAAACAACAAAAGTAAATAAGGAATTATTAAGAAGAAGTTCACGTTGAACACGACCAATATCTTCCAGAACATCCTTGTTATCGTTACCAGATTAGGCAAGAAAAGCGGATAACCGTTGTTATCTTTTGGAGGCCATTTTGATTAACCTCATTTTGTATACAGATGTTATTGTGAAATTAGGCATATACTATCGAGGTGGGAATGATTGAATAAGACACCCTTATCAGGGATATATGACTTGATTTATCCATGGAAGGATGCAGGTACCTTTTAAAGGTGGAATTAAGAATAGAACATCGGTAACTTAAAATGAATCCTAGGGGAATGCATAAAGGTTGGCATTTCACCCTTAATAGGGACAGTATGAGTTTTGACAGTATGATTTGGAAAGGATTAAGGTAATAACGACCTTTAAGAATCAGTGGAGAAATTTTTCAGAAGTATATAGACAATGATTCTGGTATTAATAAATGGTATCTTGATATGCCCTGTATCTAGGGAATACAGGAGGAACGATTCGAGGATAACCTTAGAGGTTTTACAAGGAGAAAGGTAATATTCAAAATTCTCAAGAATAAAAATGTTGATAAAGGAAATATGACGTAATTATAATGATGCCAAGTGGGGCACGTGATAAACCACGAGAAAGTATGGATCGAACCAGTAAAGGTCAAAATTGTTCAGGGCAATTAGGGCCTAGGATAAAAGATGTTCTAAGTATGATTGAGAGTCAGTCGTGACAGTGATTAACCTCTAAAGACCGAGGGAATAACTTATGGAAAAATGGTGATATTTTTTTTTACTCATCAGATTTTAAGGAAAACATCTTCACACAAGCAGTGATTGGAAATGAGGTAGAAAATTTAGTGAAGGTGGTTAAAATGACATTTATTGTAAGGAAATATTACTATCAAGGAAGGCCAAAGAGGTGGCCGACACTTTAAGTGTAAGAGGACAATTATAGGCGCTCGTGCCAGAGGAATATAGTGATAATGGTTAAGGCTGTGAAGGTTGTATTATGGTGTGGAAGATTGACATTCCTTCTGATGATTGTGCGATACTCAACCGTGATAGTAGTTGGTAAAGGTTTAATTCGTGTAATCGCCATGAGCGGGCTATCTATCTTAGAAGGTACTATCTTGAGAATGAGCCTGGACCATGTTTCAAAAGGACTAAACGAACCTTTGAGTTAAGTCTTCTATCGAAGGCATATGATTAAGAATGGTATTAACCTGCTATCGTTACTTTGATTGAAACTCTTCTGCAATTTTATCTACTTCATGTCATGAAAGTACGTCAGAGTTTGGAGTGTTCTTCATGAATTGTGATTGGTGGTTATGTTAACTCCTTAGGAGAATTAGATACGAGATGTATGGACTCTGTATGGTTAGCTATTAAGACTTCATGGAAAATGAATGACTACAGTAGGTCAGTGGTGGACCATAGTAAGGCAGCAATGATTCTGCGAGTAATGAGCTGGTTACAACCGTGAGAGTTGTATTGGAAGGGATGTTGAGATTGAGTACCACTAAACGGGTCGTGGTAGTGTATAAGTTATCATTGATAGACTAATTAAGTAGAGTATCTACCTATTGAATATTTGTTCTTTCTTATCAATAGAGAGTCATATTATTATACGAGGAAGGTTACGGTGCAAGCATAGAATTTTAGTAACGGTGATGTCTAGAATGAAAACCCAGATTCGATTTTCGATGTCGAGGGAGTTTCAAAGGTGATTGTGTATAAGCTCGAGCAAGAGCATGGGTCCATAGAATGATGGATGGAATAGTAAATATTTAAGCATGTAAAATGCGATGCTATAATACTTGATGTTGATATAAATACATATATGTTTTGTTCTCCTATGACAAACCTCTATAATTCAGAGGTAGGTTCCAAGCCAGATATTTTATGGCAATATTTTTTTTCATATATACAATTCTCTTCAGTTCGTTCTTTTCTCTTCTTTTCATTTCATATAACTGAGAAGAACAACCCTTCCAGAAGGGGAGGTATTGCCGAATGACTATCTATCTGTGTGATAGAAGCCGAGTAGGATACCAGCTATTGTTTAATTGCTTGTCAAGTACTAAAGGTTGGCCACCTTCTGTACTAACTATGCAATGTAACAAGTGTTCATGATCATAGTGATCTCTCAACAAATTCCTTTACTTCTATATGATTGATCAAATTTTGGAAAATAGAAACAACTGAAAAAGGAGTAATAAAGTGGTGGTAGTATGCGGAATGGAAACACATTCATGATACTAAGGTTGACGTGGTTATTAAAAGGTTATAGAATGCTAACGAGCAAAAGTATAACCAATATAATATTAGGAACGGAAGGTAGTAGCGATTACGAACTGGAAAAGAATGGGTATTGAGAAGCAAAAGCTCTAATGCTAAAAGCTATAATGAAAGTCTGTGCAATAGACTTGAAAGAAAATGGAATGATCACTTAACGCGGATTGAGTGTTCTCACGATAATAGATCGTATGTCAGGTATCGAGATGTCGTCTTATGAGATCCTTGAGGGAAGACAATGTCGATCTCCCTTGTGTTAGGATGAAGATGTAGAGCGCAAGATGCTCGGACCAGCAGTGGTCCAAAGGACCAAGGATTTAATAGATTTAATCAGAGGATGGCTGGTAGTAGCCCAAGATGGACATAAGAAGCATGTTGATTTGACACGAAAGGACAAGGAATAGGAAGTAGGGGACCTAGTGTTGTTATAGGTATTCCCTTGGAAAGGAAGGATGAGGTTCGGAAAGAAATGAAAGCTAAGTCCACGAATTGTTGGACCCTTGGATATATTAAGACGTATTGGGAGGATATCATATGAGCTAGCCCTAACCCCCGAACCTGTAGCAAGTCATAACGTGTTTCGCGTATCAATCTTAAGGAAGTGTAATTCGGATGCCAGACAAATAGGGGCATATGAGCACATAAACATGCAACCCGACGTAACCTATATGAAATAACCAGAAAGGGTTATAGATTGAAAAAGGAACAAGTGCTTAGGAGAAGGGTTATCAAACTATTCAGAGTTTGATGGAAGAACCACAATGTGGGAGAATTTACTTGAGAATTAGAAAGTGTAATGCTAAGAGAGTATCCCTATTCATTTTCTATCTGATTCTGGGACGGAATCCTTTTAAGGAGGGGAGACTGTAATAACCCCAAATTTTTGGAAAATTTTTGAAACGCTTATGAATAGTGTTTTTGCTGAATGAGAAAACTTTTCATGCCACACTAGGTAGGGGTTCTTTTATGGATATTCTGAGATTTTATTGGCACTCTATATGGTATATAAGTGTATGTAAGGATCGTCAGAATCCAATTCCAAACACTTTGATTTTTCCCGGAAATCCACTAGATACGGAAAGAATTGAGTATAAGGTAACATGATTAAAAGGATTTAAATTCAAGGATTATAAGAGAGGATCATAAAAGGAATATAATGTATGGAGAAAGGTTAAGGGAACCCAAGTAATAAGATCCCGGGTATGATCCCTCAAACGATAAACGAAAACGAAAGTTAAGCGAACCGTATAACAGATCAGCGGTCATTAGGCAAACAATTAGGAAGTTAATCAAAGGGATTAGAGAGGATGGTGTCATTCAACCAATAGAAAGAGGAAAAAGGAGGGGTGATGACATCACAAAGTGATGCAAGCATGACATAAGAGGGAAGGAGGTGTGGTTGGCTATTAACCACACAATTTGCAAGGTTAAATTGGTAATTAACCAAAAACAAAACAAAACTACAACCAACCAAAAGCAAAACAAAGCAAAACACAAAAATCTCTCTTTCTTCTACATCTTGCTCTCGGCTTTTTGAAGAAATGCAAGGATGGGAATTCCAAAACCCAAGCTCCACTTAATCATAATTCAAGAGGTTTGTTTCTTTAGCTTCCATAATTCATAACTAAGATGAGCCATAAGTTTAAGCTCAAGATTCCATGTTTAACATAGCTAATTAATTCATCAAAGTTCTTGGTGAATAGTGTTTTCAAGAAACTAACTTTGTGTTTTCTTATGTTTCTTCAAGATCCAAGCTTAGTAGAGATAGTTAGTGGTTATTTAAGGCTTCCTAAGTGATTCTCCACTCTCCAAGGAAGGTATAAACTACAAACCCTAGCTTTAGTTTTGAGTAATTAGGAATGAATATGTTTGATATAGTATATATGAAGCATGATGCTTTATTGTTTGAAGTTTGGTTGAGTTGTAGAGATTAGTTGGTTTTGTGGTATTGTTGGAGTTGTAAATCTTGATAATTAGTTAAAGAACCTAAGTAAAGCTTTTAGTTCATGTGGGGAATAAGTATAAATGGTTAATGTGGATTTGTTGGGGCTTTTATGATGTGGTTTGGATGGATGTTGGTTGTATGATTGATTTGGGGTTGAATTGTGGTTGGTTTTGAATGGTTTAAATTTGGGAAATCACGTAAACATAGCCGTCGTAACGTCCGATTTTCTTTAGACTGTTTTTGTGCATAACATTAGGACCCGAGAACCCCCTGCTAGATTATGACCATTGCCATGTCTATATAGCTCGTGTTACGAGCTTCGTTTTGATATGTAGTTCGTTTGTTTCCGATGTACGGTTTAGGAGAAACGACTGTTTTAAGTAACGACGTTTCGCGAACGAACCCTTACCCCTCGCCTTAGTTTGAAACATAGGTTAAAGACCTTAAAGGACTAATTGAAGTATGAAACATTTATGTAAGGTGTAATAGGCAGTTGGTAAGACACTCGCGAAGGAATCGCCTTAAAACTCGTAATGGTTAAATTATTAAAAATGGTGGAGCCGAGGGTACTCGAGTGACTTAAGAGAATCAGTAAGCGCAAAACAAGCGTTATAGTCTAAGTTAGTTAAAATATAGATTTACAAGTGACTTTGGTTTAATTCCAACTTACTTGTTGCTTATAGGTTACCAGACTCGTCCCGAGCCATTTGTAACCCCCAGTCGCTCAGGCAAGTTTTCTACCCGTTATACTGTTGTTGTGATGTATATGTGTATATGCATGATCTTGTGATAAATGCATATTTGTTATTAGCAAATTCTTGCGATATATTGTAGCATGTGATATGGTATATATGCATGTCTGTTTCGTATTCTTGATTTATATATCTGTTGGTTCAAATGCTTATAGTTGCATAATACCTATGCTAGAAATAAGCAGTAGTTGCGTATACCCTTAGTATAGGGGACCCAGGGTGAACATATTTCTAAACCGGGAGTCGATGTTCCCGAGTATATTATATATATATTTTTATATATATATGGTTATAGTTTTCAAAACTATTAATCGAATAAGGTTTATTCAATAACTTTAACTTTTATTTTATTTAATGAATATTATTACGAATATTCATTCGAGGGCTTATGACTCCTTTTATTTTATTTAATGAATATTATTTGAATATTCATTCGAGGGCTTATGAATCAGTTTATATTATTTAATGAATATTATTTGAATATTCATTTGAGGATCTATGACTCCGATTATTTGCTGAGATATATTCTTTATTTTATTAAAGAATAAGGTGTCGATAATCAAACTTATCTTTGATTATTCAAATAATGATAATACTTTCGTATACGTATATCTTTGGTTATTTAATACTCATTTCAAGTATAAGTTTTTAAAACTTCTACTTCAATTATTTTTATAAAGATTATTCTTTATGGGAATATTATTTAAATAATAATATTCAGATATTTTCTAATATATTGGGACTGATTTATTTCATTAAATCAGCATTACTCCAAACACTCTTTAAAGTGTTTTCGAGTCTTCAAAATGATTTTTAAAAGTTAGAGCGGATCCCAAAACTCATTTTTATATTTAAGATCTTCCTTTTAAAGGGGATTTAAATACTCGTTCAAAACTTGAGGGATCCGGCTCAGTGGTGTATTTTACATTCGCAACGAGGTTGCTGTTTTGAGAAAACATCTTGATTACTTGCCCATCGTTCGGGAAGTAAGTTCATCTATTTGAGTCGGCATAAGCAACATGGGCTCAGTGGGCGTCCATGAAAGTGTAAGTGGCTCAGTGGGAGTCCATCAAATGCATAAGTGGCTGAGTGACAGTCCAACATAAGGTCCTATTGCGGCCAGGATGATGACCAGTGGGGAATTTGTCCATCTACTAGTAGAAAAGGTTACTTATTAGTATCTTTGCCTGATCAGCAAGATACCAGGTTTATGCCAAAATTCTTTCCTTTCCAAATTTATTGGATATTACAATTCTGTTCATACTTTACATGACAGAGGTTTTCAGGAAACGTATGTATATATATAGGTGTATATATATATCGGGACTTAATGAAGTATATCATAACTTCATTTCCTTCAAAATATTTCAAAGATTGAATCTATACAAGTCTTATCTTGTAGTCTCATCAGTGTGATGAACTTTCGAAACTAATTATAACTTGAACGGTGGTAGTTCAAGTAGTATTTAGAAAAGATATAAGTATATTGGAGTATCTTGTAACTTCATCTTTTAAACTTATATCTAGCAAATGATTATCTTATGCATGACAAAGATTTTCAGAAAAACGTTGAGACAAGGTTAGATATATGAGATCACCTTGCAACGATATTTTTATACAGTTATACACTGGAACTCTGTGTATATTATGCATGGAAGAGGACTTCCAAGATTTTGAAAAGTATATATGTATATATACTGAATATTTTGCAACTTCATCGCATTAAGATATCAAACTTGGTTCATTTCTTTTGACCAAGACTTTCATGAGTACTATGAGAAGGCTCATATATTGTTAATCATTATACATATTATTTTGGTGGGCTTGCTTCTCACCCTTGCTTTCTTCTTTCATCACACAACATCAGATAGACAAGATGAACATGACCAAGCTCCCGATTCGCAAGCGATTAGGAAACGTTTCACAGTTTCTTATAGGTGTTGATGTCGCTGTAGCTGAGGTAGGAACTACCAATAGGCTAGGCTTTTAACTTTTGATGTACCAGACTTATGTATCTTTATCAATTGTAATAATGGCAAAGAAATGTAAATCTATTCAGAAACCTGTTTAAGGTGCATTGGCATATAATTGTGGAATAAAACGACTTGTGATTATTTTTGGATATTCATCTCTGAGACTATAACTTGTGGTGTATGTATTTATTGTGGGGTCACAGTACAGAGTAGTTGATTATTTATTAAGATTGGGTGTTATTAAGGGAAATGGAACTCGTGACAACCCGGATCCCCGACCCCGGATTTGGGGGTGTTACATCTTGTTTCGCGGCAAGACAAACCTCTTCATTTGTAGAGGAGATTTCCCTAGATGTAGTTTTTTCTCCGAGAGCCATCAAGCATAGATTCACCACTTCTTCACTAGCTTCCGGAGCTTCTTCATCTTCACTTAGATCCCAACCATTTTCGGCCACGAGACTTCGTCCCTTTGAAAGTTTAGGACATTCTCTTTTATAATGACCGGGTTGTTTACACTCGAAACACACATCTTGTGTTTCCTCCGGAGATGGATCTTTAGGTTTTGAAGGAATGTAAACCGGATGGTTTGTGGAGGCATTGGCATTGCTATAGGTATTTATATTTTAATTGCCTTTGCCTTTATTGTAGCTCGTTGACGGATAATTACTCTTATAGTTGGAAGAATAATTTTGAGAGTAATTTGGCCTTCCGTTAGAGTTAAAAACTCTTTGTTGATTATTTGATTTTAGGAAGCCTTTTCCATATCTTTGAGTTTTGCTTTGAAGCACACGACGAAGTTGTCTCGTGAGTAGAGCAATTTCACTCTCATCGAGATTTTGGAGTTCCTCGTTTAACTCCTCGTCATTTTCATCTTCATCAATTAATATGGCCTTTAGAGCCATATTTTTCTTTTTATCCTCCACCTTTGGAACAATCTTTTCCGAAATATCATCTTCTTCATAAGCACGGAGATTTCCGAATAGGTTATCAATCTTATACTCATTTAAGTTGTGCATCTCTTTTATAGTAGTGACTTTAACCTTCCAACTAGGAGGTAGAGATTTGAGCACTCTTCTATTCTTTTCATTTTGAGTATAATTCTTTCCAAGTTGAGATAACTCATCGATAATACGAGTAAATCTTGTTTCCATATCGATGATATTTTCTCCTTCTTGGAGTTTAAAGTTCTCATATTCTTGGATCAATGTATCCATTCGAGAATCTTTTATATCAGTGGTTCCTTCATAGGTTACCACTAATTTGTTCCACATTTCTTGTGCCGACTTGCAATTATTTACTCTTTTATATTCATTTTCTGCAAGTGCACTTGTGAGAACCATTTCTGCCTTTGCGGCTATATTCATTGTGGCTTCTTCCTCTAAATTATATTCACTAACCTTCTTTTTGACAATGATGTCATCGATAGTTTTGGTAGGAATGCGAACACCGTCTTCGATAACCATCCAAACTTTGACTCCTTGAGATCTAGCATAAATACAAAACCTCGTTTTCCATGTTGCAAAGTTGGTGCCATCAAATAGAGGAGGTCGTGAGCTAGATAGACCTTCACCACATCCAACGGGATTAATATACGCCATTCCAGATCACTTTTTGTTGTGCTTGTAAATCTGCAAATCACTTAACAAACACGTTAAAAAGCGCTGCTCTGATACCAATTGTAAGGTCCCGTAAGAGGGCTATTTTAAGCTAGAAGGGGGGTTGAATAGCTTAATTACCAATTTAAAAATTGTTGTGGCGTTTTAAAAATATTTTATCCCTTTTTGAAACTTTACCGAGTGATTATGCAGTTTATATGTGCGGAAGATAAAGTGCAAGGAAAGAAAATACCACACGGTGATTTTATCCTGGTTCGCGATGGCGCAACCTCTAATAGATTCACTCACCTCTACTCCAGTCCCCGAGCTCCTCTCCCGGACTCGGGATTTTCCCTTATAATAAACTCGCTCCTTTAGTAGGCGGAGAAGCCTTTACACCCTTTACAAGTATTTATCTTGGTGCATAACATAAGGGTCACCACCTCAAAATAAATGTATTACGTACAAAACTTATCTTAGACAATAACTCCCCGCTATTTCTTCAAAGTTGTTGTAGAGCCTTTGTGTGGACTTGGCTTCCTTAGCTTTTGCCGGTCTTAGATCTTAGTGATCCGGTCTTGGGTCTTTTCTCTTCTTCACGGTGCGAAGACTACTAACTCCCCGTTAGTACGTCTAGGACTTGGGTCTTAGAACAAGAATCACCTCACATCACTTCACCTCACTACAAAACTAATAAGACAATCCACAAAACAAAACAAATAGGAAAAGATTTGGTTTGAACTAGTATGTTACTGTACTAGTCCACAAGTAGTATAATACCCAAATAAGAATATTAAAACTAATTAGTTATACTTGACTTAGAATAATACAAGATGGTCAAGTATATTTATGATTACTCCTTTATAGATTTAATAGAGTTGTGGAGTAATATGAGAAGTCCCTTTTTATATTAAGCACTTATGGCTTATGACTTCTTTAGTATTCTTCTTCTTTCGATTAAGTATTTATGGATCGAAGAATACTTTAATTACAACCTCGGAGTTGTAATTTTACCTTTAAGTATATCAACTTAAGGTTTTAAGGTATACTTGTATATTGACGATTATAAGGTCAAAGTATACTCTTTTAACTTCAAGCACGTTTATAAGATTT
This sequence comes from Apium graveolens, assembly GCF_009905375.1. Classification (NCBI taxonomy): domain Eukaryota; kingdom Viridiplantae; phylum Streptophyta; class Magnoliopsida; order Apiales; family Apiaceae; genus Apium; species Apium graveolens. The sequence continues at coordinate 18,378,259 of NC_133651.1, forward strand.
ATGAGTCTTAGCCAAGATCCAATTAAATAAGTGCAAGTAATTGTGCTTTCGAAGTTTGGACGAATAATTACGAGTATTTTATAGATATCGTAGTATAACCCCACGGAACACTGAAAGATGTTAGAAGGGGCTTATACAATATGACTCGTAATTGTTTATATACACGATATGTGTTATCCAAGATCCAATTAAATAGCGTAAATTAATTGGCTAACTCGTGGATTTGATTCGTCCTTAATTTTAACGGATGATTACGAAGTAGTTTATATGGAACAAGCTATAATCCCCCAGAACACTAAAGATGTTAGAAGGGATTACACTTTTACTTCGTAATATTTTATATGTACGTTATTAGTTAGACAAGATCCAATTAAAGAGCGTTAAGTAATTGTCTAACTCGTACGATCCGTTTTAAGATTTGACAAATTACGAAGTGTTTATATGAGACAAGTAATAATCCCCCAGAGAGCACTAAAGATGCTAGAAATGATTACACTTAAACTTCGTAATTATTTTTACCATACTTAGAAAATACCATTTAAATGATCCATACCAAATTTCAAGTCATTCTAGCATGTGGAAGTATTTTATATAAAAATGAAACTGTTCTGTCAGCCTTTCTTCCGAATAAAAATATCATTGGTCTTGAAATAAAGGAGATGGATCTTTTGACCAAAGTTTTGACTTGTATAAATACTTAAAATATATTTCTTAATATATAAAATATATTTGGATGATAGGAAATGTGTTTGAGTATTTTTAAAATATTTTCTCCGAGAAATGCTGATTTTACGAAACGGGAGAAAATTACTGTAAGTATTCATAAATGAGTTGCAGAACTGGATATTAATATTCCAACCTTGAATATTAATAATATTTGAATAAAAACTCTTTTAATATATGTAGAGATATATTTTGGAGTGAAGAGTTAAATATTTTTGATATAGCACGAGACCTTAAAAGAATATTTCTGCAATATTCCTTTTTCGAGCTTTTTTCCATATTCCTGTTGTAACACAGATCTAAGAAATATCATATCTTGATGTTTCTTCTTTGATTATATTGCCTTAGAGATATATTCCATAAGGATATAGTTTTGATATTTTGCAAGAATGGAATATCTCTTTTATCTGTTTAAAAGACATGATTTTGCTAGTTTGACTTTTTGACTTTGATTTGGATCAATTATATTCATGTCCTAATGGAGAGGATCTACGTGTTCTTAATTTTATGTTTAATCGTACAAATACCAAAATAAATAATATATCAAAGATATCCTTTCAAATTTTAATAATGAATTTTATAATCCTTATTCTGATGGACTTCTGAGACGGCTGGTTCTTGTGGGATTCTATATTAGTAGTTCTCAGAGACGTTTCGCAAAAGAGGGTGGTATCAAACAAGGAGCAAGGAGCAAGGAGAGAAGGAAGAAGACTGTTTTAGCACATCATAATATAGAAGAGGAAGCATACGTTTTCTTTTGATTCTTTTATTCGTTTTATCAGTGGATGCTAATTTTCTTTACTTTGAACCTTATTACTTTTGTGACGTACTCTGGTTTCAATAAGTATTTTTATTAGTTTATATTGTGTGTTATTATCATGTTTTCATATGAACCCATGGTGACGATGAGTTTTATCATGGGCTAATCGTGATCATGGGGTCATAACGGATTTACTATGGATTTCTTTAGTTAGTTGTTTAATACCTTAGTGTGTGATGATTGTATGATATCTAGCATAGGTTGCGCTTATTCGTCTTATGTGCGTCGCGAACATATAAGATAGTCTGTTAATCTCCTGTAAAGCGATGGCGGATCTCGAGGTTTAGAACTTGCCATGCTAGCATAGGTTCATGTATGAATATACATGATTAGTGGGTAACTCTAACCGTTTTACTTGCCCTGTGTAATCATAAATAATAACTTGTGCTTAAATCGTTATGTTGTCAAATTCTGTAGACATATAGGGTCTCAACATAATTGATGCCTATTCAACTTCTATCTTAATTGTGGATGTTTGGTAGAATGGTATTAGTACAACGAAAGTTGGCTTTTATTAGTTTCGTGTTGTTCGATTAATATCATCACTGTTACATGCTAAGGGTAATAACGATAACTATTGAAGGAAGTAGTAATGAAGTTATGATCTCATGTGTGTTTAATATTGTTAATTCAAGTGTCAATTAAGTATTTAATTCTCATAGTTAATTGTAGTTAATAATTAGTTAATCAAATCTAAGTGTTATTGTCTAGACATTGAGAAGTAATCATACATTGGTGAGTAAGTGTTAATTGAACATAATTACTCTGAGTCTCTGTGGGAACGAACTAGAATTTATTCTATATTACTTGCGAACGCGTATACTTGCGTGAATTATTAGCGCGTGTTTTGTGCCTAATAAGTTTTTGGCGCCGCTGTCGGGGACTCGGCGTATTTGTTTAGTTTATGTACTTGCCATCAGTGGTCATTGGGACTCATTGATTAAGACGTGTTACTTATTGTTTCCGTTTGTGTTTCAGGTACTCTAGCAAGCGTTTATGCAAACACGTTCTCGCACTCGCAAGAGAACTTTAGATACGGCTGAGCAGACATACTCAGTTCTTGATATTCCGGAGAAGATAGATTTTGAAGATTCGGATAAAGAGAGTGAGTAGAAAAAACCAGTAATCATGGGTGATCGTATAGTTCTAGCAGCAGATCCAGCTCTTATGGACTTTTCTCGGCCTAAAATTGATGACATTCAGTCAAGCATCCTTCATCCGGCTATTCAGGCTAACAATTTTGAAATCAAGCCGGGCACTATTCAAATGGTGCAGAATTTCATTTCTTTCGGAGGTGCTGCGACTAAAGACCCCAACATGCATATTAGGAATTTTATCGAGATCTGTAGTACTTTCAAATATAATGGTGTGACTGATGAGGCTATCAAGCTGAGGCTTTTCCCATTCTCTCTAAGGGATAAAGCTAAGGACTGGTTACATTCTGAGCCAGCTGGGTCCATCACTACTTGGCAAGATCTTGCGCAAAAGTTTCTGGTGAAGTTCTATCCAATGGCGAAGACTGCAGCTATGAGGAGTGCTCTTACTCAGTTTACGCAGCAACCAACATAATTTATGTGTGAAGCTTGGGAGCGCTACAAGGAGATGTTGAGAAAATGTCCACATCATGGTATGCCTGGCTGTATGGTGATCACTGGTTTCTATAATGGTTTGGGGGCCCAATCTCGGCCCATGCTCGATGCAGCAGCTGGAGGCGCCTTGTGGGCTAAAAGCTATACTGAGGCTTATAATCTTATTGAAACTATGGCTGCAAATGAGCATCAAAACCCAACTCAAAGGATGATGTCTGGGAAGGTAGCAGGTATTCTGGAAGTCGATGCAGCTACAGCTATTGCAGCGCAGCTCCAAGCGCTGTCTTTGAAGGTCGATTCTTTAGCCAACTATGGAGTCAATCAGATAGCTATGGTCTGTGAGCTTTGTGCAGGTTCTCATGCTACGGATCAGTGTTCTCTTGTTAATGAATCTGTTCAGTATGTGAATAATTATCAGCGACCGCAACAGCTTGTGCCAGCTACTTATCATCCTAACAACAGAATTCATCCCAATTTCAGCTGGAGTAATAATCAGAATGATATTCAGCAACCATATCAGCAGCCTATCAGTAAGCAGTTTAATCCACATGGATTCCAGCAACCATAGCATTATGCTCAAAGGCAATCATATCCTCAACAAGGAGGTGCTACTCCACCTTCTAGTGTTGATTTCGAGGAGCTCAAGCTGTTGTGCAAAAGTCAGGCTGTTTCTATCAAGACCTTGGAAAATCAAATCGGTCAATTAGCCAATGATGTGCTCAATCGTCAACCTGTCACACTTCCCAGCGATACTGAAGTGCCAGGAAGGAAGGAAGCTAAGGAGCAAGTAAAGGCTGTCACCTTAAGGTCTGGAAAAGTTGCTGATGCTGAAAAATCGTATGATGGAGAAGCTGAAGTTGTTGATGAAGAAGAGAAGCAAAAGGAGAAAGTGGCGGAACCAAGAAAGACTATTGTTGAACACAATCTGCCTGTGGGTAATACAGGGGAGAAACAGCTCTATCCACCACCACCTTTCCCTAAGAGATTGTAACAACAAAAATTTGATAAGCAGTTCGGTAAGTTTCTGGAGGTGTTCAAGAAACTTCACATCAACATACCTTTCGCTGAGGCTCTGGAGCAAATGCCTAGTTATGCAAAATTCATGAAGAGTATTCTTTCAAGGAAGGTGAAACTGAATGATCTTGAGACCGTTGCTCTAACGGAAGAGTACAGTGCTGTGCTGCAACAAAAATTACCTCCAAAGCTTAAAGATCCAGGTAGCTTCACCATTCCTTGCACCATTGGCAAGTTGTCTTTCGACAAGTGCCTGTGTGATTTGGGAGCAAGCATCAATTAGATGCCATTGTCTATCTTCAAAAAGTTGAATTTGCCTGATCCAAAGCCCACCTACATGTCTCTACAATTGGCTGATCGTTCTATTACATACCCACAAGGCATCATGGAGGACGTGTTAGTAAAGGTGGATAAGCTCTTCTTCCCTGCAGACTTTGTCATTTTGGATTTCGAGGAAGATAAGAAGATTCCCATAATCTTGGGAAGACCTTTCTTGGCTACAGGCCGTACCTTGATAGATGTACAGAAAGGTGAACTTACTATGAGGGTGCAGGATCAGGATGTGACATTCAATGTATTCAAGGCGATGAAATTCCCTACAGAAGATGATGAGTGCTTAAAGGTGGATTTGATTGATTCTGTGGTAACTTCAGAACTTGATCATATGCTAATGTCTAATGCCTTGGAGAAAGCCTTAGTGGGGGAATTTGACAGTGAAGATGATGATGGCAATGAGCAATTACAATATCTAAATGCTTCTCCTTGGAGGCAAAAGCTAGACATGCCATTTGAATCTCTTGGTACTACTGATCTCAAGAATGCTGAAGGAAAGCTCAAACCATCTATTGAGGAAGCACCTACTTTGGAGCTTAAACCATTTCCTGAACACTTGAGTTATGCTTTTTTAGGTGATGCATCTACTTTACCTGTTATTATTGCATCTGACCTTTCAGGTAGTGAGGAGGACAAGCTCTTGAGGATTTTGAGAGAATTCAAATCGGCCATCGGATGGACTATAGCAGATATAAAAGAGATCAGCCCTTCGTACTGTATGCATAAAATTCTGCTATAGTGATGTAGTAAGCCGACTGTTGAGCAACAGCGGAGACTTAATCCTATCACGAAAGAAGTGGTAAAGAAAGAAATTTTGAAGTAGCTAGATGCAGGAATCATATATCCTATTTTTGACAGTTCTTGGGTGAGCCCCGTGCAATGTGTACCTAAGAAATGAGGTATAACTGTGGTAGCAAATGAGAAGAACAAGCTCATCCCCACTCGAACAGTCACAGGATGGAGGGTATGCATGGATTACAAAAAGTTGAACAAAGCCACGAGAAAGGATCACTTCCCTCTTCCATTTATTGATCAGATGCTTGACAGGTTGGCTGGTCATGAGTATTATTGTCTTCTGGATGGCTATTCGGGGTATAATCAGATTTGCGTTGAACTAAAAGATCAAGAAAAGACTACCTTCACTTGTCCATTTGGCACGTTTGCTTTTCGCAGAGTTTTGTTTGGCTTATGTGGTGCACCTGCCACTTTTCAGAGATGTATGATGGCTATATTCCCTGATATAATTGGAAACAATTTCGAAGTGTTCATGGATGACTTCTCCATCTTTGGACATTCGTATGATGAATGTTTGAATAATCTTCGTTCGGTGCTCAAAAGGTGTGTGGAAACTAATTTGGTGCTCAATTGGGAAAAATGTCACTTCATGGTGCGTGAAGGCATTATTCTTGGGCATAAAGTCTCTAGCAAGGGTCTTGAGGTGGACAAAGCCAAGGTGGGAGTCATTGAAAATCTTCCACCACCTATTTCTGTGAAAGGAATCCGTAGTTTTCTTGGTCATGCGGGTTTTTGTCGGCGCTTCATTAAGGACTTCTCGAAGATATCTAAGCCGTTGTGCAACTTGCTCGAGAAAGATGTGCTTTCAAATTTGATGATGAATGCTTGGCGGCATTCGAGACTCTCAAGAAGAGTTTGATAACTACACCAGTTATTACGACACCTGATTGGACAGAACCTTTTAAGATGACGTGTGATGCGAGTAATTATGCAGTGGGAGCAGTTCTTGGAAAGCGCAAGAATAATCTTTTTCATGTGGTCTAATATGCTAGTTAGACTCTAAATGGAGCTCAAATGAACTACACCACTACTGAGAAGGAGCTCTTGGCTATAGTCTTTGGTTTCGAAAAATTTCAATCTTATCTGCTTGGGACAAAGGTGACAGTATTCACTGATCATGCTGCCACTCGCTATTTGGTCTCAAAGAAGGATTCGAAGCCTAGACGTATTCGTTGGGTGCTCTTGCTACAGGAATTTGAGTTAGAGATCAAGGATCGAAAAGGTACTGAGAATCAAGTAGATGACCATCTCTCTAGATTGGAGAATCCCGGTTCGACTTCACATGATAAGACATTGATTAACGAATCTTTTCCGGATGAGCAGTTGTTCGCAGTTCAGGAGGAAGTGCCATGGTTCGCAGATATTGTGAACTATCTTGTCAGCAATATAATGTCTCCTAATATGAATGCAGCTCAAAAGAAGAAGTTTCTGTACGAGGTGAATTGGTACATGTGGGATGAACCATATTTGTTTAGACAGGGAGCTGACCAGATCATCAGGAGATGTATCCCATTCTGTGAGACGGAGGGGATATTACGAGACTGCCATTCTACAGTTTATGGTGGACATTATGGTGGTGAAAAGACGGCAGCTCGTATTTTACAAGTAGGTTTTTTCTGGCCTACGCTGTTTAAGGATGCACATCAGTTCATTTTAAGGTGTGATCGTTTCCAAAGAGTGGGGAATCTTACTAGAAATGATGAGATGCCTTTAAATATAATGCTTGAAGTCGAGGTCTTTGATGTTTGGGGAATCGATTTCATGGGACCATTTGTCTCATCCTGCAATAATCAGTACATCTTGCTGGCAGTCGATTATGTCTCTAAATGGGTATAAGTCAAGGCTCTACCGATGAATGATGCAAAGGTAGTGTTGAATTTTCTCTATAAGCAGATATTCACAAGGTTTGGAACACCACGACTAATCATAAGTGATGAAGGGACGTATTTCTGCAATCATAAGTTCACTTCTATGATGCAACGCTATAATGTGAATCATCGTGTTGCTACTGCCTATCATCCACAAACTAATGGTCAAGCTGAAGTGCCTAATAGAGAGATCAAGCGCATTCTAGAGAAAGTTGTTTGTCCATCAAGGAAGGATTGGTCTTTAAAGCTTGATAAAGCTGTTTGGGCTTATAGAACAGCATACAAGACTCCACTTGGGATGTCCCCATTTCAACTTATTTATGGTAAGGGATGTCATTTACATGTGGAGCTTGAGCATAAGGCTTATTGGGCGTTGAAGAAGTTGAACCTTGATCTAGATGCAGCTGGGAAGAAGCGAATGCTTCAGTTAAATAAACTTGATGAATTTCGACTTCAAGCGTACGAGAACAACAAAATGTACAAGAAAAAATAAAAATGTGGCATGACAGGAAGCTATCTCCTAAGTCATTCGTGCCGGGGTAACAAGTTCTTTTATTCAACTCTCGTCTTCGACTTTTTCCTGGAAAGTTGAAATCAAGATGGTCTGGACCTTTTATCGTCAAAACTGTGTTTCCACATGGAGCGGTGGAGATTTTTGAGAATGATCTGGGCCAAGCATTCAAGGTTAATGGTCAGAGATTGAAGCATTACTATGGGGACACGGCAAACCTGGAAGTGGTTAGTGCCATTTTATTGTCAACTTGATCGAACTCCTCTACGTCAAGCTAATGACGTAAAAAAAGCGCTTCTTGGGAGGCAACCCAAGGCTTTAACCTTTAGGAACCTTTAGAAGTTAGTACCATATCCAAAAAACCCAAAAAAATCAGAAAATTGGGCAGAATTTTTTTTTCCCAGAAACCCCTGGGGCGCCCGCCTGGAAATCCTGGGCGGGCGCTCGGAGTCTGGGGCGCCCGCCTGGAAATCCTGGGCGGACGCTCAGGACCCTTCTGCCAGAATTTTTTTTGCCTTATAAAAAACCACAAAAAAAATCAGAAAAACCTAAAAAACATAAAAACCCACGATTTCTCTCCCACAATTCTGTTGGATTTTTAACGCAGCGGGGCATGGCAAAACACTTTTCCACATATAAAATCCATATAAAAGCATATAAATCGTGAATAAAAATTCGAGGGATCGAATCTAACCTTTTAAAATAATTCGGAGACAACGATCAGAGATCCTTAGCAGTTGCTCCTCAAGTGTGAAGCACTCCACCGGTATCCACCAAGAAAACGATGTTAAGGAGGAGGAAGGAGGTGGAGAGAATTGGGTTTTCCAAACTTTTTGGGTTTTCGGGTTTCGATGGGGTTGGAATAAAATTAGGGTCTATAATAGTGTATTTATAGGCAAAATTTTCAGCTGAAATTTTCCCATAAATATTATTATTATTATCCCATTTATTATTCTCATTAATAATTAAAACACCTTTTAATCATTAATCCTTTTTCTAAACACTTTAGAAATAATTCTCTCTCTTGATTTAATTTCCAAAAATTAAATCCTTTAATTAATAATATTAAGAACTTTTCTTAATTAATTTATAATCAATTAAATCTCATTTAATCAATTATTAAATTTGCCAATTAATTATTTATTTCATAAATAAATAATTATTAGCCATTATTAATTAATTCCTCCACCATTAAATCATTCTCTTTTTATGGTGTGACCCTGTAGGTTCAATATTAAGCCGGTAGTAGAAATAAATAATAATAAAACTATTTTATCATTATTTATATAAATTCTCTAATTTATTAAATATGATTAATTAATTAATCACATTTATTCTATATCGTGAGTGATGCTTCTCAACATATCGCGACTATCCGGATAATATGAATTCACTGCTTAGAATACCTAGAACCTGTCAGTGAATAGTTACCGTACAATAAACTCCTTCTACCCTACAATGTCCCGATTAAATACAAGGCATGGATCTCGTGTCAAGCCTATCTAATTCAATCACTTTGCTTACCATTTACTATGCGTAGTTCTATGCAAATTAGAAACTCCTTTCTAATTTCATTCACTCTGGCCAGAGATTCCTGAACTAGCATAAGTGGATCAGCCTTGAACATTCGCTTCCTTCACTGGAAGGGGTAGATCCTTTATTGATCATACACTATCTTCGTGTACAAATTCCTATACCCAGAAGAGCCCTAATAATTGTCCCTGGAGACTAAGAACTAAACCAAAGCATAGTTCAGTGTACACGAGATGACTATGATGACCTCAAGTCTAAGGATACTTGTACAACTATCACTTTGTGAACAACTGCTGACACGTGAGTGAACTCCATCAGTTATTCAGCTGTGCGAGTCATGTTCAGTGAACTTATTCTATAATAAGCACCTACATAATAGCTATAGTGTCACCACACAAATGTCTATGAGAACAGACATCCTTCATAATGAAGCAAGCATAGTATGTACCGATCTTTGTGGATTATTAATTACCAGTTAGTAATCCTATGACCAGGAACTATTTAAGTTTAGAGTTATCATCTTTTTAGGTCTCACTATTATGATCTCATCATAATCCATAAAAAGCTTTACTCTAAACTATGGTATATCTTATTTAAACACTTAAATAGATAAAGCCCGTAATAAAAATAAAACAAGTCTTTATTAATATCAATGAAATCAAAACAGATTACATAAAAGTTATTCCTAAATCCTAATACACGATTGGACTTAGGACATATTCCTTTCAAATTCCACGTTTTCTCTCCCACAAACCCCACTCCTACTCTAATTTTAACCCTAATTCCTACCCTATATATACATACAACTCCTCCATATACACTCCCATATACTTTCAACTTTAAAACTCTCTCCTACACTCAAAACACAACTCTTAAACACTTTTTCTCAGTTTCAATGGCACCTAAGAGATCCCGAACTATTGATAGCAGCAACATCGTTCCTACTGCTGATTCTTCGAGGGGAACTGCTGCGAGACCTCATTTGATGGATAGGGATGCTGAGGAGGAGTATACTAGGCTTCTGACTAAGCCAATTTTGAAGGAGAGGGGATTTTTACCATCAGGAGAAAGGTGAGTTGTTACCGATGATTGCGGAGAAAGGGTGGATTTTTTTTTTGTGAGTCGCCGGAGGCGGTTCCAATGAGTGTGGTTTGCGAGTTTTATGCGAACGCCAAGGCTGAAAAGAATGGGTTTACTGTTGTTCGTGGGCTTACTGTGGATTATCAGCCGGAGGCGATTCACCGTGTTATTGGGCAGTGACAACGGAAGCCCACAGAGGAGAATTGGAATGAGAAGACCCCCGAGGATTTTGATTGTGGCTACCCTCTGTCTTCCGGGCACGGTGTGGAAGTTCAAGATGGGATTTAACGAGCATCGTTCTTTTCCGGCGGTTGCGATGAATAGGTATGCCCGTGCATGGAATGCCTTTATTTGTGCTAATATTTTGCCTACTTCGCATGCACATAAGGTTACAGTCGAGGGAGCAAGGTTGTTATGTGGGATCTTGAATGAGGAGTATTATGTGGACCTTGGTGAGTTCATCTACCAAGGGATTTTGAAGTTTTTGAGGGGGCGAAACACAGCAACATCCCTTATGCATCTACTGTCACGAAGCTGTGCAGAGTAGTGGGAGTTTATTGGCCTTCTCACGAGCAGCTGCAGATGCCGGCCGCTCCTACTGACTCAGCGACTCTGAATGCGATGCTGGAGTGGACGGTGGAGAGCCCGAGGAGCATGGTTTGGGATATCGTCTTCCAAGAGGACGTCCAGCAGCTGGTGCTACAATGGCTAGGCCCAGTCAGGTTCGTGATGAGGCAGGCTCTTCTAGAGCCCAGGAAGGTGCTGGGATGGCTGATGCCCAGTATAGGAGGTTGTCGAGGAGGATGGATGTGATGTATGAGTCACAGAGTAGGTTTGCTCAGGAGCTCACCCTTGCACTTGGGACTGCTTCCAGAGGCCTTGGAGCTGACATCCAGTGGCCCGTTTTTGGTGAGGACTCTGCTTATCCGCCTCCTGACACTCCACCCTCTGAGGGTGATGATGATGATTTCTTCGAGTTGGTAAATCCTGTGTTCCTTTCTACTACCTTAACTGGGGACAGTGAAGATTTTAAGTTTGAGGGTGGTAGTTAAGGGATATTTTTGTGTGTGTGTCATGTAGTTGCATATTCATGATAGTTTAGTTCATATAATTGCATATTTTTGCCATATATAGTTTATTTTATTTTATTTAGCTTTATTTTATTTTATTTTATAGCTTTATTTATCATGTCATTTAGCTCATGCATATACCATGATCCCCTTTGCGTTGCTTTACCGATTGATTTATGATATTGATGCAAGTGTAGTGATAGCGTTAGAGTGATGATTAAGTCTTGTAGGTTGACATGCATGCTAGAAACAATTGTAATCTCACTAAGTCTTAGAGTATGCTTAAGGACTAGATTGTTATCATGGTTTGATGGTTTTTGAGGTTAATCTATTGATTATGCTTAGAATTTATGATAGACTATTAATGATAAAAGGCATGAATAGAAAAAAATTGGAGTAAAAATTGGAATTCATTGCTAATTGTGGCTAGGCGTCAAATGGCTAGTAGCCGGCTCGTATTTTTATGCGAGTAGTCTAGGGTTGAGCAAGATGGAGCGAAACGCACTTGCTCAGAAATTTGAAAAAATAGAAAAAAAAGGAAAGAAAATAAAATAAAGAGTTAATGCATAATTGATCACGAGTGGGCTCTTTGGTATTCGAGTTATTAAGTTCTTAGGGGACTTTGTGCCTAGTGACCTAAGGCTTTTATAGTCTGGGATCCGCTAACCTAACGCTCGCTAAATGGATGCCATTGCATAAGTCTTTTGTGGACCTCACTCATTGCACGGTCAAATAAGCATTTGTTGTTGTGTTGAATAAAAGCATGATTCCGTAATAAGCTCCAGTGATTTTGAAGTGTTATAAGTCATTTTGTGCCTAGAATTTATTCTTCGTATAATCATGTGATTACCTTGAGGATAATCGAGTTATGATAATGATCTAGTTTCGAAGCATATCTGTTAAGCATCCGCACACACCACGTTTCTGGTTGTATGTTAGTTTGCATTATTTGATTGATCTTTATTCACCTAATTGTATTTGTTGAGATATCATGAGTTGGTTGGTTTAGTCATTGTTAGGGGGATCGCTGCATTTCATGTAGATTACATTCATGCATATTTTTGTTTTGATTTTGAGTTTGTGACGCTTGAGGACAATCATCGATTTAAGTTTGGGGGTGTGATAAGTGTCATTTTATACCACTTAGAACGTCTTATAATGGCTTCAATTGATGTCTTGAAATCAGGTATTTTATGTATTTGATGCATTTTTCTAGTGTTTTTGCATTTCAGGGTATAACTTGCGTATGTAGGAAGAATTTATCAGAAATAAGCCTAGGGAAGTGCTTGACATTGGTTGTGGAAAGTTGGGGGCAGAATGCAGCAAAATCAGGAGCAGAATTCATAATTTTCCAGAAGGTGCTTGGGCGCCCGCTCAGGATGCTGGGCGGCCGCTTGGGAGCTTGGGCGCCCGCTCAGGAATCTGGGGCGGCCGCTCAGGGACGAGAATTTTAATACTGAATTTTATAATCCTTATTCTGATGGACTTCTGAGACGGATGGTTCTTGTGGACTTCTATATAAGTAGTTCTCAGAGACGTTTCGCAAAAGATGGTGGTATCAAGCAAGGAGCAAGGAGAGTAGGAAGAAGACCGTTTTAGCACATCACAACGTAGAAGAGGAAGCATACATTTTCTTGTGATTCTTTTATTCGTTGTATCAGTGGATGCTAGTTTTCTTTACTTTGAACCTTATTACTTTTGTGACGTACTCTGGTTTTAATAAGTATTTTTATTAGTTTATATTGTGTGTTATTATCATGTTTTCATATGAACCCATGGTGATGATGAGTTTTATCATGGGCTAATCGTGATCATGGGGTCATAACGGATTTATTATGGATTTCTTTAGTTAGTTGTTTAATACCTTAGTGTGTGATGATTGTATGATATCTAGCATAGGTTGTGCTTATTCGTCTTATGTGCGTCGCAAACATATAAGATAGTCTATTAATCTCCTGTAAAGCGACGGTGGATCTCGAGGTTTAGAACTTGCCATGCTAGCATAGGTTCATGTATGTGTATGCATGATTAATGGGTAACTCTAACCGTTTTACTTGCCCTGTGTAATCATAAAGAATAACTTGTGCTTAAATCGTTATGTTGTCAAATTCTGTAGACATATAGGGTCTCAACATAATTGATGCCTATTCAACTTCTATCTTAATTGTGGATGTTTGGTAGAATGGTATTAGAACAATGAAAGTTGGCTTTTATTAGTTTCGTGTTGTTCGATTAATATCATCACTGTTACATGCTAAGGGTAATAACGATAACTATTGAAGGAAGTAGTAATGAAGTTATGATCTCATGTGTGTTTAATATTGTTAATTCAAGTGTCAATTAAGTGTTTAATTCTCATAGTTAATTGTAGTTAATAATTAGTTAATCAAATCTAAGTGTTATTGTCTTGACATTGAGAAGTAATCATACATTGGTGAGTAAGTGTTAATTGAACATAATTAGTCTGAGTCTCTGTGGGAACGAACTAGAATTTATTCTATATTACTTGCGAACGTGTATACTTGCGTGAAATATTAGCGCATGTTTTGTGCCTAATAAGTTTTTGGCGCCGCTGCCGGGGACTCGGCGTATTTGTTTAGTTTATGTACTTGCCATCAGTGGTCATTAGGACTCATTGATTAAGACGTGTTACTTATTATTTCCGTGTGTATTTCAGGTACTCTAGCAAGCGTTTATGCAAACACGTTCTCGCACTCGCAAGAGAACTTTAGATACGGCTGAGCAGACAGACTCAGTTCTTGATATTCCGGAGAAGATAGATTTTGAAGATTCGGATAAAGAGAGTGAGTAGAAAGAACCAGTAATCATGGGTGATCGTATAGTTCCAGCAGCAGATCCAGCTCTTATGGACTTTTCTCGGCCTAAAATTAATGACATTCAGTCAAGCATCCTTCATCCGGCTATTCAGGCTAACAATTTTGAAATCAAGCCGGGCACTATTCAAATGGTGCATAATTTCATTTCTTTCGGAGGTGCTGCGACTAAAGACCCCAACATGCATATTAGGAATTTTGTCGAGATCTGTAGTACTTTCAAATATATTGGCGTGACTGATGAGGCTATCAAGCTGAGGCTTTTCCCATTCTCTCTGAGGGATAAAGCTAAGGACTAGTTACATTCCGAGCCAGCTGGGTCCATCACTACTTGGCAAGATCTTGCGCAAAAGTTTCTGGTGAAGTTCTATCCAATGGCGAAGACTGCAGCTATGAGGAGTGCTCTTACTCAGTTTGCGCAACAACCAACAAAATCTATATGCGAAGCTTGGGAGCGCTACAAGGAGATGTTGAGAAAGTGTCCACATCATGGTATGCCTGACTGAATGGTGATCACTGGTTTCTATAATGGTTTGGGGGCCCAATCTCGGCCCATGCTCGATGCAGCAGCTGGAGGCGCCTTGTGGGCCAAAAGCTATACTGAGGCTTATAATCTTATTGAAACTATGGCTGCAAATGAGCATCAAAACCCAACTCAAAGGATGATGTCTGGGAAGGTAGCAGGTATTCTGGAAGTCGATGCAGCTACAGCTATTGCAGTGCAGCTCCAAGCGCTGTCTTTGAAGGTCGATTCTTTAGCCAACTATGGAGTGAATCAGATAGCTATGGTCTGTGAGTTTTGCGCATGTTCTCATGCTACAGATCAGTGTTCTCTTGTTAATGAATCTGTTCAGTATGTGAATAATTATCAGCGACCGCAACAGCTTGTGCCAGCTACTTATCATCCTAACAACATAAATCATCCCAATTTCAGCTGGAGTAATAATCAGAATGCTGTTTAGCAACCATATCAGCAGCCTATCAGTAAGCAGTTTAATCCACCTGGATTCCAACAACCACAACATTATGCTCAAATGAAATCATATCCTCAACAAGGAGGTGCTGCTCCACCTTCTAGTGCTGATTTCGAGGAGCTCAAGCTGTTGTGCAAAAGTCAGGATGTTTCTATCAAGAAAAGCCTAAAAATAGTAAAACACATTCACCCCCTCATTGTATTATTCATTTCCCAACATATATTAATATCCACAATATTTACATAAGTACAAATAGAATTAAATTAGTATAATGGCCTCGGCTCAAAATAAAATAATATATATTATTCACCCGTGCAAAAAAATTATATTATTGAACATGTCGAAAACAAAACGAAAATAAAAAGATAATTCGTCAATATGTATAATAGCCTCAGAACAAAAATATTAAAATTATATACATTATCCATCCAGGTTTAAACAAAACTATACTATTGATATAGGTTATAGAAAAACTAAGTACATATTTAGTTGGATTTGCTAAATCGGGATAAAACAAAATAATAAATTCTACATACACGGTTTAAAATTTTTGATATTTTACCGGGCTAAAAATTAATTAGAACCGTAAGTTAATTATTTGGTCGACATAATGACATCTTGATCGATATAATGACATTGGAATAAAATAAAATAATATTCGTTGAAGTTAAAATAAAATAATATTCAACATGAACTCTAAAAATATTAAAAAACTGAAACAATTACTTGGTCTATATAATGGCATTAAATTCGTATGGAAAGAGGGGAGTATATGAGGTCAAATTTATGCCCATTTTTTTTCTTAAAATCTATACTATAATATAATAACCGGACCGAATATAATTTGGTTAAACGGTTATCCCCTTATTTTGGTTATTAAAAATTAAATGCATCGCACAAGATTTAAGCTAGTATATATATATAGGGTGAACTGTATTGAGAACCTTTTTTACACTGAAATATGAGATATAATCTTCATCACATAATTTAAATCTATTTTTAATCTGGACCACTCATTTTAAATATCATCATCATCTCCAAACATCACCTTCTCCATCATCTTTTTTTTACTTACCACCCACCATTACCTCCAACCACATGCAACCCCCATTTCCGGGCACCATCACCACCGACGACCACCACCACCTCCGGCGACTACCAGAAAATCATCACTATCAAACATAAAATCACCACTTTCAGATCAAAAATCACCACCGGAAAATCAAAAAATCACCACCGAAAAATGAAAACTCACCACCATAACACAAAAAATCACCGTCTTTGACCAAAAATCATCACATCCAACAATTATTTCAGCCCACCAGATCCAGCTACATGCTCCTTTCATAAACTCTGATCACCAACATCGTAACGAAAATCATCATATTTAAATCTAAATCACCAACAAGAATAAACCAAAATCCAACCACACCACAAAAATATCATCCGACGACCTTAACGAATCCCAATAATTAACATAATCTATAATTTACCTAATTAAATCTAAAGAGATACTACACAACACAAAAACAAAAATTTGTAACAAATCAGACCTGAAAATGATGGAATTCTTTTGAGGAAAATATGAATCATGAGATATGTAAATCTTTGTTGTCGCTAAATTTGAAGCAGAATATGTGGATAATTATTCTGGTCGGCAAGAAGATGTCAGCGGCGTCGGTAATGGATGGTGGTGGAGGTATGAGATGAAGATGGGGAGAGTGACTAGGATTAGGGAGGAAGAGATAGATGGGGGGAAGAGAGAGAGAGAAGGGGTGTATGGTGGAGCGCCGGCGGAAAGGGGTGGAGGTGGAGAGAGACAGGGGTGAGAGGTTGTGTCGAAGAAAGAGATGGGTTAAAGAAAAAGTGAGGTGAACTAGTGAGAGAAATAAATGTATGGTTAAGATTAATATATATATATAATTATTATAAAATTGAGGGCTAATATTAGATATCATTTCTCATTTTAAAATGGATTCTCATTTGAGTAATTACCTATATATATGTATGCATATATATATATAATGTAAATAACCAAAGATACACAATGAGAAAATATTATAAGTAGATTATTTTCTGTGTCACTTCATCTCAACTATCAGCTCTATTTCATAGTGGTAGGAGCCGTGTATTAAGAAGTACAAAATTAAATACATGTAGCTGTTTATGATCTAAATGTAGAATTTAATGACTACTACTCCGTGTGTAAGAATCCGTGCCATCCAGAAACTACAGAATTTCACTTTGACAATCACAAATCATGTTTATATTATAACACTCCCCCTTTATTGTCAATGTGAGTTGTTGACGGAGGAATCTAGTAACAACAAAGATTGAGGTTTCTCGCTGGAATTAAGATCTATGATGGTGGTTCTTCGCCGTAAAATTAAGCGGTGTTTGGTGGTTTGTGGTTGTTTTAGGCTGAGATTGATCGGAGTAACTGGTGGCTCCTTTTCAGCTCTCAACTTCTTACCCCTCTCAATGTGCCTACGTACCCTTTATATAGGGATCAAGCCTGACGTAGTTCCTGGGAAACAAGAAGTCTAATGGGCTTAGACTTCTTATTCCTAGGCCCGGTAGAAGCCCAACCAGAATCCGTCTTCCGCTACCTTTAGGAATGTCCAACTATGAGGCCCAACCGCAAAGGCCCAAGGCTCGTCCGTAATCGTAGGACTTCACTGATAGTGCATCTTCCTGCACAAGGATAACACTCCGCTACAGCTATCTCTCTTGATTTACAGACGCATGTATAGCCACGGTTCACCCCAAATGCCGGATGCATCCTTGTCCCCCGAATGAGGATAACCCACCAGATAGCAGGACAGGTGATCCCAAGCTCTTGGGTGCAAAGTGCAGGATGACTCCAAAGTTCTCCAACGAGGACACCCGTTGAATACATGAATAGAGTTCCCAAAGCACACACCAAAGTTAACCCCGCATCCCCAACGAGGACACCCGTTGAATATAAGAGGAGGCCTTCAAGCTTTTCACGGATATCCCCCTCCTTGACCGTCTCAAGAAGGGAATTATTCAAAGAGTATCTGCAACAAATACGTTAGTGAAAATAATCTCCATTACTCCTTTCCATGCATGCTTTGTCCCGAGGCCACCCTTGAGAGAGCATTTACCACGTATAGGACGCGTCCTGAGACATCAGACGCGTCCTGACTCTCATGAAACTTATATTTGATCTTCTAGCAACTACCATCCCTAACATCCAACATATCAGGACGCGTCCTTTCTCCCTGAGCGCGTCACACAACCCTCATTGCCAGATAAATATAATTGTCAAATATTTCCACCATATTGAACACGTCCAAAACTCCAGGGCGCGTCCTACTTTAGGCATGTACTCTCAAGCTTTATCACAAAACCTTCATTTGTAAACACTTCTTCAATGGTGGGCGCGTTCTGCTTTCCTTGGCGCGTCCTCACCTTTTACAACGCAACACCGAGTTTGACTGTAATCAGCCCGCATTTGACCCACATCAATCCAATGCCAAATTTTGGGTATAACAACTACCTCCAAATTCCATTTGTAGTTGAAAACAAGACTAGAATTTTTATTCGAAGGCCACAAACAAAATTTGGATTGACCCATTTATAATACATGAAGACGTGCCCTGTTTCCTGGACACGTCAAACCTTTAGACATTCAATATCGACCATTGCGTGACAGCTGTTGTACACATCAATATCCTTCTCTATATAAATATCCAAAACACAACCCCCATCAACACTTTATTTTCTCTCAACAACCGTCATCGCTGCTGCCTCCAAGCTTCAAGCTCAATATTCCGACGATCCAGTTGTTCATTGTTCGATTTCTTTAGCTTAATCCAACCCCAAATTCACACGGTATGTAAATCCCCTTTTAACTCTTCATTTGGTCGAGTAATCCAGCCTCAATAAGCAAAAAAACCGTTCATATGCCTCATTTTTACTTTAACTGTTCTTCATTTTCTTTTATATGTATATGTGTATATATCTATCAAAGCATCATATTTTGCCTATTTGATTCTGTAATTGCATGTTTCCAGGGTTTTAATTGCATCTCCCCAGACTGATTATAGCTTATTCAAATTCGGCTGTGCTCCCACCATTGTGGACGCGTCCTGTATATATTTTCATTTAGTTATTTTAGTCTAAAATCGAATAGATGCATCGTCAGCCTATGACGCGTCTTCATACTACGTTTTCTACGATAGATTTCCTAGGACGCGTCTTCTCACCACATCCCTCTTATTTCAATTTTTACTTTTTCACACAAATTTTTTCTTTTTTACATATTATTGACGGAGGAATCTAGTAGCAACAAAGTTTGAGGTTTGTGGCCGGAAACAAGATTTATGACGGTGGTTCTTTATCGGAAATGAGAACAGTAACCGGTGGATCCGATGAACAGTGTTCGTCGGGAAGTATGAATAGTGTTTGGTGGTGGTGATTATTGGGGGCTGAGATTGCTTAGGGTTAGTGGTGGCTCCTTTGTGCTCTCGCTTCTGACCCCTTGCAATTTGCCCACGTATCCCTATTTATAGGGAATCAAGCCAACGTAGTTCTTTGGGAACAAGAAACCTAATGGGCTTAGATTTCTTATCCCGAGGCCCAGTAGGAAACCTACTAGAAACCATCTTCTACTAGCTTTAGGAATATCCGCCGATGATGCCCAACCACAAAGGCCCAAGGCTCGTCCGCGGCTTCAAGACTTCACAGATAAGGCATCTCCCTGGCCAAGGATAACCCTCCGCTACCAGCTGTTTCTCTAGACCGTGGACGCAGGTATAGCCGTGGTTCACCCTAAATGTTGGACGCATCCTTGTCCCCCGATAAGGAGCCCCTACCACATTACAGGACAAGTGATCCCAAGCATTTGGGTGCAAAGTGCAGGAAACTCCGAAGTCTCCCAACAAGGACACCCATTGACTATAGAGATAGAGCTCCCAAGCACATACCAAATTTCACCCACATCCCCAACGAGGACACTCATTGACTACATGAGGAGGCCTTTAGTCCAGGCATACCTCTGGAGGTCTCTGACCACAGACACCGCGTTTCCTGTAGATATGCTACAGGAAGGAGTTCTTCAATAGAGTACCTGCATCAAATAGGTTAGTAATAATAATCTCCATCTTCCTTGAATCTTCCGAAGAACCCAGCCAAGCAGTCATGTTTGATGTCTTCACAAAGTCTTCTGTTTATTTAGGGCGTGCCCTAAGGCTCACCATAGGAAGAGATTCAATCAAAAAATTCCCCACATTTCCTTAGTAACTGGGTGCGCCTCCTCACTACCCTGAGGGTGCGCCTTCTTCTTCCACAACAATCTTTTAGTTTCATGTTTGTTGGACGCGCCTCCCCTAACTATAGGACGTGCCTGGTCCTTTACAAAGAAGGAAACCTTCTTTGTCTTTTCCTTAATTTTAGGCATTTCTTCCTCAATTTTGACTATTTTATTAATCTCAATCTGAATATTGTTTATACCAATTTTTGGGCATAACAACTACCCCCCAAATTCCATATGTCATTGAAAATGGGATTGGAATTTTTCCTCATCTTTATCAAAATATGTATAAACATACTTTCCAATATTATTTTACTAGGCGCGCTCTAAACAGGACGTGCCTTTTTAAAGTTCCAAATTTTTGCATTCAGAATTTTAAGGTACTGTGGTAATCATATGAGGCGCACCTTCAAGAGGGCGCATCCTAGAATTTGAAACGATTCGAAAAGGTTTCCCCTAATCTTCGGGAATCGTGATTGACATGATTGATTTTGACAGTTGTCCTTTTTTCGCTATAAATACAAGTCACAATCAGTCACTTTCTTTTTTTACTTTTACTCTCTCCCTTTTTTTACTTTCTCTTTCTCTCCAAAAGTTTCAACTCCAGCGGTACTATTTTGCTCGGAATCGACCTTTTCTGCTACCAGTCTCCAAATATTTTCCAGTCAACTCCTTCTCTAATATAAAAGGTATGAAAAACTTCTTGTATTTCTGAATTCCGTCAAGTAAATCACACTGCATGCCATGTTACCCTTTCAATTTCTAGTTCATAGTTCATACATATATATGTGTATATATATATGTATATTTATATTTCTGTGGTTTTGATCTAAAACCGCTTAGTAAAATTTTTAAATTCTTGTTTCTGAGAATTCCCACCATTTTCCCTTTAACCTAATTATATTTAAGAGCGTACACATCGCAAGACATGTCTAGGGCGCGCCCAAAACATGTAAACTGATCAGGACGTGCCTTGTAACCGATAGGACGCGCCTTCTTAGCATAGGTCGTGCCCTAGAAAGAAGTCGGCATAGGTCCTTTCAGGAAATACCATTTTCTCAAGGAATCCATTACTTTGTTTGCTTCCTTCATATTTTCTTTTCCCATTCTTTCGACTTGGGCGCGCCCTCAATATTTCTTTTGTTTTCTTGACAGCTGGAAGATGAGGGCGCGTCCTCACCCTTTCATCCTTTTAAGGATTTTTGTATCAAGTTAGGGATTTATTCCCCTCCATCTATCTCTTTCAAACCAAACTTCCCGGATGCACATAGAACTCCCCACTTTTTGGAGCAAGAGGCGCGCCTTGTTCAAGAATTCAAAGTTAGCAATATAATGGCAGAATCATCAACCGGCTCCCAAGATCACGTTCCTCTAAATTAGAGAAGGGGTAAACAGAAGCTAATCCAAAAAGAAAGATCTCCAGTCCCTATTAGTACAGAACTAGATGATGATGACTGGCTGGAAAGTTTGAATACGGATAGGTATAAGGGGACCGAATATGGTGTGAACGTTGGGGCAGGACCCTCCAAGGTATCCTATAATATTGTTTCTCCAAGCCCCTCTCTATAACAGTCTGAGGGCATGCCCTTTCCCCAACAGTCTGAGGGCGTGTCTAAAGAAAACACCTCGCCTCTCCAAGATGAGAGCAAATTTTTTGATGAGGACACCCTCCAGTTCTCCACCTCTCCTGATCCTTCTCTCATCCCTTTTCAACACTGGGAAGTTTCTGATAGCGAGCTGGACTTTGACTGGAATGAATATGAGCCATGCACGGAAGCTGTGAAGAAACGTTTCATAAAGGAGCATGGGAAGCTATTATGTGTTGGACTCCCTTCAGCCTGCTCAGATGAACAGTTAGGGTGGCTCATGGAGTATTATGACATGGAAGGTATATGGGCGCGCCCTCTTAGTATGATGCGACCTCATATCTTCAACTATGGGAGGAACTTCAGGATTCCCAGAATGGTAACCAGTCCTAAGCTGGTTTCATTAGGTGTCGGTGCGCCTTTACATCCTTTTCAAAAAGAAGTGATAGAGCTTTATGATGTGGCCCCACTCCAATTTTCTCCAAACAACTACAAATTTGTCCATAATTTGTTCATCCTTTACACTGATTTAGGCTTTTTCCAGCCCACAATGGCCGAGGGAAGTCACTTTTTTAGCTTAAGGAAATCTGACCACGGTTACTATTACTTAGTGGTCCAGTACAACAAAAAAGGGTTTTCTTCCGGGAAACTCAGCCATGAGAAGGGCTGGAAAGAAAACTTCTTCTACCTGTACGATGTTCCAAGGATAAGGATTCAGTTCAACACATCCCCAAGTAAGGGCGCACTCTCTCTTTTATTTTCCCTATTTTTATGCATTACCTGATTCTTATAGCCTTCCTTCTCCTTTTAGACAAACCAATGATGAGAGCCCTTGAAGGTGAGCCTAAAAGGCGGGCTGAAGCTTTGCTCAGAATTTCTGCTGAGAAATGGAACTTAAAATTGTTGGTTACCAGGACCAACCTCATGAGGGTTGGAATCCTTTCTGACCAGGTGGGGGTGAGATGTAAATTCATGAGATTTAGGAAAGGCGTTCCTGTCTCTCGTGCCCTTGACCCAGATAGTGACGAAGAAGCTGAGGAAGAAGACGAAGAAGCAGAAGATAACTCCCTTCAAGGCGAGGCTCCTTCAGGTTTGATCATTTTAAATTCTAAAGGCGCGCCTTTCATTGTTGGCACGTCCTTGTCACTTAACAAAACTTCTCATTAGTTTATTCCCGGTATATTAGATCATTGATTTATACTACTTACCTGGAGCGCGCCTTTTACCCGAGGCTTAATAGGTTACACATTTATACTGCCACTATCTCTACTAATTGTTTTATTGTTTTATATATATATATATATATATATATATATATATATATATTTCCTATCTGAAACCTTTGTTGATTGATTGGTTCGGCGTGTTCTCATATTTATACGCACCCTATTATTAAGTTTAACTAATATCTTTCATGATTTGTGCAGAGATGGCTCCTCCAAAAATTCCTAAGTCATTCGGGGCGCGCTCTAGTGACAAACCTAAGCCCAAACCAAAGAGAGATGCTCCTATGGCACAAAAATCCATGCCTGTGTCCACCCCTGTTCCTCAACCTACTCCTGTTCCAAAGAGGCCAATCATCGACCTGACCGAAAAACTGGCCGCGACAAAAAAACCAAGGACAGATGGCGCGCCTTCAGGCTCTTCAGCTGCTCTCAATTGCATTGGCCCTTTGGGTTCTCTTCATGTAACTGATGAGGAAGTGGAGAAGTGGCAAGCCATGAGCCTGGAGGATGCCACCAGGGCCTATATTAAAGCTTCTTGCCAGCTGTTCATCCACTCCAACCAAGTGGTGGATAAGCTATTAGAGGAGAAGGCGCGCCTGGAGAGGCTTCAGGAAGACAATAACATTCTGAAAAATACTCTCAAAGACAAGGATTTCCTCCATTATAAGGACATCAAGGCCAAGGACTCTGAGATAGCTTTCCTCAAGAGTGAAGTTACAAACTCATCCTCTTTGCTTGAGATTGCCAACACAAAGGTATAATCTCTTCATATAGAACTAGCTGAAATAAAGGCGAGGATATAGTACCTTGAAGATCAGGAAAATAATGGTTGGCTGGAGGAGAGGAGGATCATCACAGAGGAAGCCTTTGCTAATGGTTTTCACTTTTACAGGATAGAGTTTGTGGCGAATGATCCTGAATACAACTTTGAAAAGTTTGGCGAAGAAACTGCTGCTGAGATGGCAGAGTTCAAGAAGGAATTTTCCAAGGAAATCCAAGCCAAAAGGATCGAGCTCGGATTGGAGGAGGCTGAGGGCGCACCTACTGACGAGCCCGAGAAGAACGCGCCTGAAGTAGACCCCTCAATTCCTCTTCAGTCCATTCCTCCAACTAATGAATCTCAGGGCGCGCCCTGATTTATTTTCATGTTTAAACTGCATTCGTACTCAAGCTTCAAATATTTCTGAGGAGCCAGCCCTCTTTTGATGCTGTGCAAGGCTGTATGACTTATATTTTGCTACTCTTTAACTTTTGCATCATGACATATCGTATGGTTTTATATAATTTTATCTCTTTCAGCATGCATATAAAATCTGTTAAGGCGCCTCAACCTTTAGGGCGCGCCTTAAGTTTATAATTTTCTGCTTTGATTCTCTCTCAACCATTATATACTTCTATTGTATAAAAACATGAGGTACGTCCTTCCATAATGGCGCGCCCTTATATTGTGTTTTCATAAATCTTCTTGAGTCAGATTGTTATGGCATGCCTTACTGTAGGACGTGCCCTTTAGTATTTAGAGAAAATTATTTAGCACGTTCATGAGTACTTGTCTTTTTTGCAAGATTTTTAAAATTGTTCCTATGTCATAGGGATCTATAGAATTTCTTACCGGAGCATTTTGAAATCAGGGTGCGCCCTATTTTTTTTCAACGTGCAAGTGCCAAGTACTCCTTTCTTATCAGTGATTCTTTTTCAATAATTTAGTTAAGTACTAAACTAATGGCGCGCCTTGATCTGAAGGACTTTTCCTTAATTTATATGATCAGCCATACACTTTTATTTCTGCGTTATCAATTTGCTAAGTGCCATATTTTTTTAGGCGCGTCTTTTTATGGAGGCATATCATGGTATCCTGATTATAAATTAGTAACTCCTCAATTGGGCGCGCCTTAACATAGGGCGCATCTCAGATTTTCTTTGTCTGAAAATTTTACATGCCAAACAAATAAAGCAATTTGAAGCAACTTTTTTCTTTTATTGATAATGCGCTCTAGTGTACAAATCACACCAGTCCCATGGCTACTATGCTCTGTGGGGAAATTATTTGAAAATTTTATCCTTCTGCTAGTTCAAAGGTTCATAGTAATGTATAATACCCCCTAGGATAGGAGGGATTTATTTGCTACTAGTCTATTACATAGGATTTAATCATAGGAATGAGGGGGACAACGCCACACCCTACTGATAATACTTCCGTAAATGCTCCGCATTCCAAGCTCGGGGAATAAGTTTGTCATCCAAATCTTTCAGGCGATAGGTTCCCTTCCAAAGTTTAGCCTTGACCTTGTACGGTCCCCCCCAATTAGGTCCAAGCACTCCATGCTGAGCTATTTTGGTGTTTGGCATAACCTTTCGTAACACGAGATCCCCAACCTTAAACGACACATATTTTACCTTCTTATTAAAATACCTTACGATTCTCTGCTGATATGCAGCAAACTTTAACTGAGAGTTCGTTCGGGCTTCATCTAGCAAATCCAAATGGAGCCTCTGGTTAACTTCTGCATCTTCTTCAACAAACAAGTCTCTTCATAGGGATCCGTCTCCTACCTCCACGGGAACCATAGCCTCATACCCATATCAGCAAAAATGGGGTTTCTCCTGTTGTTGATCTAGGAGTTGTGTTGTAAGACCAAAGGATCATGGGCATCTCCTCTGGCCAATCTCCCTTATTTTCTTCCAACTTAGCCTTCAAAGTATATTTTATGATTTTATTTATAGCTTCTATCTGACCATTACTTTGCGGGTAATAGACCGCGATAAAATCTTTCTTGATGTTCAAGTCTTCACAGAGCTTCCTTAGCTCTTTACTGTTAAACTGTTTCCCATTGTCCGAGATGAGTTTGTATGGAATACCGAACCTACAGACTATGGAGTTGAAAACAAAGTCCCTAATCTTCTTTGTTGTGATTGTGGCCAGTGGTATAGCCTCCGCCCATTTAGTAAAGTAATCCACAGCCACCACGGCGTATTTCACACCCCCATTTGCTTTGGGCAACTCTCCAATGAGATCAATCCCCCACATGACGAAAGTCCAGGGACTTGCCAATGAAGTAATAGATGTTGCCGGGGTGTCGAAATAGTTGGCGAATCGCTGGCAACGGTCACAAGCCCAGATAAATTGGAAGGCATCTTCTTTCATAGTTGGCCAGTAATATCCTTGTCTGAGGACTTTTAATGCCAATGAACCCCCCGAGTGATTACCACAAATCCCTTCGTGCACCTCCCTGAGAATATAATTTCCTTTTTCTATGTCCACGCAGCGCAACAGTGGCTGGTTAAATCCCCTCTTGTATAACACCCCATTGTATTCAACATACTTCGCAGCTTGGTAGCGAAGGCGTCGAGCCTGTAGCTTGTCTTCTAGCAAAGCTCCCTTTCGAATATAGTTATGAATGGGGGTCATCCACCCCTCTAGCAGGATTTCCTGTGTCTAGAACACTCGGTATCTCTTAGATTCCCAAAGGAATTTGTCCAAGTTGGATGCTATCCATTTGCGACCCCATCTTTGCCAAAGCATCTGCCTTACTATTTTCTTCCCTTGGAATGCCCTCTAGCCTGGCACTTCCAAACTTTTCCAATAGACGCTGCGCACATCTCATATATAACTCCATCTGAGGTCCCCGGGCTTGGAAACCTCCGTTGACTTGATTTACAACTAGCTCAGAGTCACTCCGAGCTATCAAATTTACAACCCCCACTTCCAGAGCTATTTTCAGACCATTGATCAAGGCTTCATACTCAGCATCATTGTTGGTGACATAAAATTTGAAATGGATGGTGCTTATCAAATGATGCCCTTCCGAGGTGACTAAGACAATCCCGACGCCTGCTCCATTATTATTTACAGCCCCATCGACGTGCAAGATCCGCCAAGGGTGTGGCAATTCTTCCCTTTCCTCAACATGAGGACTTCCTTGTGAGGAAGGCTCTACCAATACTATAGCCTTATTATCTACCTCAGAATCAAACTCAAGTATAAAATCAGCCAACGCCTGTCCCTTGATCGCCTTACAAGGACAATATTCCAAATCGAATTGTCCCAACTCTATCGCCCATTTCAACATTCTTCCCGACGATTCTAGTTTATGCAGAATATACCGGAGCGGATAGGCGGTGCGAACCTCTATCCGGTGAGCTTGGAAATATGGCCTTAACTTTCGCACCGCGAGAATAAGAGCGTATACCAATTTCTCCATGCTGGTATATCTGGTTTCTGCATCTAGCAGCCTTTTGCTTATATAGTACACGAGCCATTGATGGCTTACTTCCTCTTTTACCAACACCGCGCTGACGGAGTATTCTGGCTTGGCCAACATCGGAGGATTCCCCAATTGCTCTTTAATTTTTTAGAAAAGCCTTTTCACAACCTGAGGTCCACACAAAATCCTTCCCCATTACTTTGATTGCCTTGAAGAACTCTTTGCACCTATCCGATGACTTCGAGACAAATTGATTCAAAGCTGCAATCCTTCCCGTTAGACTCTGTACCTGCTTGATGCTGGATGGAGATTTCATGTCCAACAGAGCCTTGATTTTTGCCAAGTTCGCCTCAATTCCTCGGTGGTTAACCATGAACCCCAAGAATTTTCCTGACTCTACACCAAACACACATTTTTGAGGGTTCAGCTTCATCCTATATTTTCTTAGAATATGGAACATCTCAGCTAAGTCTGCGACATGATCTTCCGCCTTCTTAGACTTTACAAGCATATCGTCCACGTACACCTCCATCGTCTTCCCAATCTGCTTCTTAAACATTTTGTTTACCAATCTTTGATAAGTAGCCCCCGCGTTGATCAAACCAAATGGCATCCCAACGTAGCAATAGAGTCCCCAATCTGTGATAAAAGAGGTGTGCTCTTGGTCAGGCCCATACATGGGAATTTGATTATATCCGGAGTATGCATCCATGAAACTGAGCAAGGCATGTCCTGCCGTGGCGTCGACCAATTGGTCAATTTTTGGAAAAGGGAAGCTATCCTTTGGGCACGCCTTATTCAGATCGGTGAAATCCACACATGTTCTCCACTTGCCGTTAGGTTTTCTTACTAACACCGGGTTTGCTAGCCAATCTGGGTAGAAAGATTCCCTGATTAGTCCAACATCCAGGAGTTTATCCACTTCTTCCGCTAAGGCTACTGTCCTTTCACCACTCACATCCCTTCGCTTTTGCTTAACCCCCTTATGCTTGGGATCAATGTTCAAATGGTGGCACATCACCTCTGGGTCGATTCCCACCATATCAGAATGGTTCCACGCAAATACATCGAGGTTTGCCAAGAGAAATATTGAAAGTCCCTCTTTCAATCTTGGCGCCAACTGAGATCCAATTCTCAAAACCTTATTTGGGTCTTTCTCGTCGACAAGGATTTCAATTATGTCTTCCGCGGGCCCCATCTTTTCCATTGGCATTGGTATTCGCGGATCTAGGTCGGGTAGATCACGATTCTCATCATTTTATAGAGAAGGCGCATCCCGTTGGAAAGGAGCATCAACTTTTTTAGAAGGCGCTCCCTGTATTATAGGGGCATCAACTTCCTTTAAATTTTCTGAAGATAAGGGTGCGCCCTCAGGGAGAGGGGCATCTACCTTATGCACATCCTGTTCAAGACTTTGCAAGATGTCAAATCTTCCTTCGATCCATTCCCCATTGAAATCTGCTTGGATTATGATATTTGGGGGTTCCTCTTCTTCCAATATTTCAATTCTGATTGTGTCTTCCAAGAACAACATTGCTGGAGGCAGTTCAGAGGGGCACTCGTCTCCTTGCTCGACATAGTAATGGACTCGGATTTCCTCAGTTGGTTGTTCGATGCTCCTTTCTTGATCATCATCTGATGCATCTTCGCTGCGGGAGTCCTTCCTAAAGCCCCTCATAGCTTGCCTATAGCATTCCTGAGAGTCATACTGAGAGCCTTTTATACTTCCCACACCATTTGGGGTTGGAAACTTGATGGTAAGGTGGTGGATCGAAGTAATAACCCTCATCTCCCGAAGAAAAGGCTGTCCTAACAGCACGTTGTGGGATGACTCTTGATTCAGAACCTTGAACTCGAGCATCTTTGTCACGGACAACGGAATTTCCCCCAAAGTGGATGGCAACCGAATCGATCCCATAACTCTAAGTCCCGCTCCAGAGAAACCATAGACCCACGAATCTTCCCCCGACATATCCCGATCAGGAAGCCCCATCTTTTTAAAGGTACTATAGTAGAGGATGTTTGTCGAGCTTCCATTGTCTACGAAGGCCCTATAAATATTTTTGGTTCTGATCTGAATGGAATTGACCAGCACGTCATTGTGGGGGTGATGTACCCACCGGGCATCTGCTTCTCTGAAGGTGATATCCATGGATTCACCCTTGAACACTTTGGGTGGTCGAGTCTCCACCTTATGAATGTCTGTGAGAGGTCTGAACCGAGCTTCCCTAGCATACCTTTCAAGGGCCCTATAGCTGCATTCCATCCCGAGATCTTCCCTGTAGATTGTTCGGATATTGCCATCCCTGACGAATTTATTTTCTTCCAGAGTTTCATTGTTCGATCCCCATGGGGCTCGCTCTCCCTCTTCCTTTACCCTGTCAGTGCTATCCTTGTGCCTCCTTACTTCCTTAACCACCCAATCACCAAGATATCGTTCCTTGATAAGTGCTTCGATCTCATCTTTTAGTTGTCGACACTCATTTGTGTTATGTCTGGATGACTCATGGTATTCGCAATACTTTTTCTTGTCTTTACTTTGCTAGGATGATAGAGCCTCAGGTTTTCTAAACAGCCCTCTATTTTTGTTCACCTCAAAGATATGCTCAATAGACGTGGCCAAAGGCGTGTACCGGCTTGTTCTGTAGTCATAGTTTGAGGGATGACTCTATTCCCTTCTCATGGTCATGGCATTCACCCGGTTTGGGCTTCGACTATTCCTTCTGTACCTTGGGCTTGAAGATCTGTCCCTCTTCCATGCTTTGTTTCTCTGACTTGTTTGCGCTGTCGGTTGTACTTCTGCTAGGGATTGCTCTATGGCTTTAAACGATTCTGCCAAAACAACGACATCCGCCAGAGTGGCTGGGTCTTTTCCCTGTAAATGCTTCCAGAAGTCCGAACCAACCCTTAGCCCTGCTATTAAAAAGCTTTTCAAGGCTTCGTCTGAAGCTCCCCTCACGCTGGTAGATTCAACATTGAACCTTTTAAAGTACGATGTCAAGCTTTCATTATCCCTTTGCCTGATGTTAGCGAGAGTTGTAATGGAGGGAGCATATCTCACAATAGCTTGGAACTTAGTCAAGAACAGAGTCTTCATTTGGTCCCAAGAAGTGATTACTCCCGGCCCAAGCTTTTGAAACCAATGTTGGGCACTCTCTCTAAAAGTCGCCGCCAAGAGCCAACATCGAGCTAAGTCCGAGACTTGGTATACGTCCATCTCTATATTGAATTGGCCCAGGAATTCCACAGGGTCTGAACTTCCATGGAAACGGAGATCGCTGGTAGTGTTGCGATATCCGGCTGGCAAATGTGCCTCTCTTATAGCCACCGAGAACGGGGAAGAGATTTCTGCCATGGCTATCACTCTGCCTTCCAAATGGTTAAGTAGCCTTCTCAGATCGCTCATATTGAAAGTTCCCACACCTGGGATAGTTTACATGTGAGGCTGCGGACCTTGGGGCTGCGATGGAGATACCTCTGCCTGGTTCCCACCTGAAGGAGCTTGTTGTTGGTTGGTGTTCTGGGCATCTTCTGGTATCACGATCACTTCGGGGTTCTGACCTTGATATCCCCCTAGATTTTCTCCTTGACCTCGACCGCACCTTGAGCCATCTCACAATCATAATTTCCCACATCCCTATAATAATCATACTCAACATAGTTATCGCTGTCTGCTCGATCATACTAGCGGGCATCAGTGCGGCCACGGTAGTTGTCGCGGAGATACCTATCCAAGTACCTACCTCGACCTCCGCCTCTTCCCCTCCACTGGGGTCTTCTCCAATGGTCGCTTCCATATCCTCGACCATATCGGTCCAGCGATCTGCGGGGAGGAGCTCTCTCATGATTGCGGCACCGCTCCTGATTTCCATGGGAACTCAGGGGCACACGTGTTATATCATGGGGTATCATATCTCCACGATCAGCTTCCTTTTTCCATTCAAGTAACAACATTCTCAGATCATCGTCTCCTAAACAGATCCCCAAGCGATCCTTTAAAGCCGCGAAGCTTCGTTGCTCCTTCTCGAGCATGGACTCCGCCTGTCGACGCTCCTCGAGACTGCGTCCAGAACGGTGTGGATGGGCAACCCCCCAATTTTCCATCCGCAGGATTTCTTGACCATCAGCATCTTCTTCCACCAGCTCGATGATTGGAGACGTATCATTGGAATAGTTCAGGAGTCGCGGGGTTATCGGCACACGTCCTCCTCCAGCATGACCGTGGCCGACCGAGACATCTTTATCAGTAATAGGTGCTTTCCCAGGTGCATGAGTAGCACGACTGCGACGAAGGCCCCTTCTGGTCTTGCGCCGCTCTGTGGTGCTCAGCCTTGAATCGAAGCCGTTCAGCGCATCGCCCATGCGATACAGTTGTTCCAGCAAGTCAGCGTTGCTGATGAGCACATGCGGTTGTCCCCCAACATCCGGAGTGGGGCGATCAGTCATTGGTGGAATGTAAGGTTCATGTTCATAACCATGATAAGATTTTTCCTCAGAGCTTCCATCATAAAAACTTCCATCATGATATTTAGACATCTTTCCTCCTAGATGCGGATCTCGATTAGCCCCTCCTTCTAGTGCCAATTTGTTGACGGAGGAATCTAGTAGCAACAAATTTTGAGGTTTGTGGCTAGAAACAAGATCTATGACAGTGGTTCTTTATCGGAAACGTGAACAGTAACCGGTGGATCCGATGAACAGTGTTCATCGGGAAGTATGAACAGTGTTTGGTGGTGGTGATTATTGGGGGCTGAGATTGCTTAGGGTTAGTGGTGGCTCCTTTGCGCTCTCGTTTCTGACCCCTTGCAATTTGCCTACGTATCCCTATTTATAGGGAATCAAACCAACATAGTTCTTGGGGAACAAGAAACCTAATGGGCTTAGATTTCTTATGTCGAGGCCCAGTAGGAAACCTATTAGAAACCGTCTTCTACTAGCTTTAGGAATGTCCGCCAATGAGGCCCAACCATAAAGGCCCAAGGCTCGTCTGTGGCTTCAAGACTTCGCGGATAAGGCATCTCCCTGGCCAAGGATAACCCTCTGCTACCAGCTGTTTCTCTAGACCGTGGACGCAGATATAGCCGTGGTTCACCCCAAATGTTGGACGCATCCTTGTCCCCCGATAAGGAGCCCCTACCAAATTACAGGACAAGTGATCCCAAGCTCTTGGGTGCAAAATGCAGGATACTCCGAAGTCTCCCAACGAGGACACCCGTTGACTACAGAGACAGAGCTCCCAAAGCACACACCAAATTTCACCCACATCCCCAATGAGGACACTCGTTGACTACAGGAGGAGGCCTTCAGTCCAGGCATACCCCTGGAGGTCTCTGACCACGGACACCGCCTTTCCTGTAGATATGCTACAGGAAGGAGTTCTTCAATAGAGTACCTGCATCAAATAGGTTAGTAATAATAATCTCCATCTTCCTTGAATCTTTTGAAGAACCCAGCCAAGCAGTCATGTTGGATGTCTTCACAAAGTCTACTGTTCATTTAGGGCGTGCCTTAAGGCTCACCATCGGAAGAGATTCAATCAGAGAATTCCCCACATTTCCTTAGTAACTGGGAGCGCCTCCTCACTACCCTGAGGGCGCGCCTTTTTCTTCCATAGGAATCTTTTAGTTTCATGTTTGTTGGACGCGCCTCCCCTAACGATAGGGCGTGCCTGGTCCTTTACAAAGAAGGAAACCTTCTTTGTCTTTTCCTTAATTTTAGGCATTTCTTCCTCAATTTTGACTATTTTATTAATCTAAATCTGAATATTGTTTATACCAATTTTTGGGCATAACACATATTTCCAATGACCTTCCTTTATTTTGAACATGGACGTGTCCTCAAGATTTTTTTGTTTCTTTTTTCAGCTGGAGGACGTGTCTTCTTCATCACGTTTCCACCCATTTAAGGTCCTCAACAAGCTTCTTGGGATTTATTCCCCGCTATCTACTTCTTTCACACTTGAAATCCCCGAGCTCCACAGGACGAATCCTTTTCTTGAAGTAGAAACACGCGTCTTCGAATCTCTAAAATCAAAAACATCAATCATGTCAGACTCCAATTCTGACTGTATGGATCGTGTCCCTATAAGCTCCAGAATGGGAAAGGGAAAATCAAAACGTAAAAGAACTCCAATCCTCAATTCAAGGGCGACCATTGAAGATTGGACTGATGATGAAATCACCCCTTCCTCCAGTAAATCACACAAACAAAAAACCATCCCAAACGAGGGCGCGCCTCCTGCTCAGGATGCGTCACCTTCCCAAGGCGCGCCCTCGACTCATAGCGAGGGGGATTTTGAACAAAGGGCTCCTGATCCCGAGAAATATCCTATTTCTCCTCAAAAATCTGACACTCTACTCGAACATTGGGAACCAGAAGACGTGGAACTTGATTTTGATTGGAAGAAGCTCAAGAACCTTCCTGAGACAGAGAAGAATGTCTCGTAGAAAAGAGAAAATAAGTTAGCCTGTGTTGGCATGAGTTCCACAGCCACAGAATTGGAGATTGGATGGAACATAAAATACTATGACAAGGAAGGGATCTGGGCACGCCCTCTCAGGATGATGAGGCCCCATATCTTTAACGTGGAAAATCTGAGGATTCCCAGGATGGTCCTAACTCCAAAACTCATGTCTCTAGGTGTGGGCGCACCCTTACACCCATACATCAAGAAAATCCTAAGATGGTATGATGTAGTCCCTGTTCAACTCTCTCCCAACTCATACAAACTAGCCTGGGCCTTATACATGATGTATTACAACCTGGAGTTGGGCGCGCCCTCTATGAAAGAGTTCAGCTATTTGTTCAGCATCAGGAAGTCCTTCCCAGGGTACCATTTCTTGGTTGTTAACAAATGTTTAAACAACAAAGGGTTTAATGAAGGTAAAATCAGCCATGAACGAGACTGGAAGGAACCTTTTTTATACATTTACGATGTGAAGAGGTCCCGCGTACGCTTCAATCTATAACCAAGTAAGAAATATCAGCAGGGTGCGTCCTCACTTTAGGATGAATTTTACTTCTTAATTTTTTTATTTATTCTGATCTTGACATCTTTGTCTCTCCTTTAGACAAACGAACCCAAAAAGAGCTAACATGAAAGAGAAAAAAGAGAGCAGAGAAGGTGCTGAAATATGCTGAAAAGCATTTCAATCTCAAGGATATGATTACTGAGGAGAACTTGAAGAAAATAGGGGCTCTGTCTCCACGAGTGGGCTCTCTTTGCAAGTTTCAAGATTTTTATAATGGGAAACCCGTTCTCACTGCTTCTGAGAAGGCCAAAGGGTTCAATGCCACATAAATTGTCCAACTGAATAGTAGTAGGAAGTGGACTTAGAGCAAGGTAAAGAGCATTAGGTATATGATGCATCATGCACCTACGACGCGTCATGCATATGTTCACCTTCCCCTTATATATAATCTTTAATAAACATTTTCCCACATCCGCGTTTTTGTCTCGGGCGCGCCTTAATATCAGGGCGCGTCTTCTTATAATATTCATGACTGATGCCATTAGTATGCCACTTGTATTTTTCTCATAGTCCACGTTATAGTCAATGTGTCCTTAGGTATGACGCGTCGTATGTTTAGGATGCGTCATCGTCGTTTTGTTTGACATATATACATGCATTCTTGATGTCTTTTCATACATTTTACCTGACATATCCTCATACATTTACATGTCTTTATATTATGCTTTTGACGCATCTTGCTATTAGGATGTGTCATCTTGTCTTGGTGTATCCATGACTGACACTTCTTATCATGTTTATGTCACAGATATGACTTCTCTTCCCAAGGGGTTTGCCATTGGGCCACCAAGAAACTGAGAGCCAGGAAGCAGGCTCCGGTGAAGTCTGATCCAAAGGCTAAGAATCCTACTCCTGCTGTGACTCCTTCCCC
Source organism: Apium graveolens (assembly GCF_009905375.1). Classification (NCBI taxonomy): domain Eukaryota; kingdom Viridiplantae; phylum Streptophyta; class Magnoliopsida; order Apiales; family Apiaceae; genus Apium; species Apium graveolens. Next base: position 18,413,600 of record NC_133651.1, read on the forward strand.
TCCACCAAAAATCATTGACACTACGGCGTTGGACATCCCTGAGAAGGAGGACGCGCCCTCAAAGCGTCAGAAAATATTGCCAGATGAGCAATCCTTTGTTCTCCGATATCTGAACACGTCCTCGGCTGGCGACTTCACTGAAGATGAAGTTCGAGGCTGGAATTTCATGACAGAGGAGCAAACGGAGCAAGCCATGGTGAGGGCTGCAGCCGAGCTTCATTGCATGCCAGGCAAAGTGCCAACATGGCTGCTAGACTTAGGGCGCGTCTTGCTGTCATTGACACTGCTAAAAGTCAGGCTGAAGACAAGATCAAACTTCTGGAAAAGAACACTGCTTTGCTCATCCAGGAGAAAGATGTTGAGATCAAGCGGCTCTAGGAAGACAAGATGCATTTTGAGGGTGAGAAGGCGATGTTGGAAGGTAATGTCACCTCTGTGGAGAAGGCCATGGAGAATGTTATAGCCTTGAACTCCACCATGCAACTGGAGCTGGACACTTTAAATGATGACAGGTTGCATGGATGGAAGAAGGAGAAGAAACTGGTATATTAGAATGGTTTTACAGCTGGGTTCGAGGAATGGTGTTCTGGGTTTATAGCAAATGACCCAGAATATTCCTTCTCCAAATTTGATGAAGACACCCAAAGATGGGTAAGTGACTTTAAAATCAGAGCTGCGGATTCCATCAAAGGCAAGAAGGTCTTTCTAGGCTTGGAGGAAGATGACGCGTCCCCGACACCTTCTCCACTTAATACTCAGCCTCCTCCTCCTCCAGACAACTAAGTAAAGCCTCATGACACGCCTCCTGCTTAGGACACGTCCTATATTTATTTATGAAGTTTTCATCAAAACTACTTTAAGGGTGCAGGCCCTTTTAAGCCTTGAAAGTTGTAAACTTCGACTTATTATCTTCTGGATTTCATCTATTTATACTTTTCACAAGGCTTTCCTTTCATAATTACCTCCATATGCATCCTTTTAATTTCTTAATCTTGTTTTGTCATAAATATGGGCGCGTCCTATGCTGAGGACGCATCGCCTTTGAAATCATGTTGTTATCTCTTTACTATCACATATTAAGTAGATGTCCTTAAAGGGCGTGTCCTCATTATTTGGATGCGTCTTTGTTTGTTTTGTTTTTGAATTATCTGGATAGTATATTCTTAATGAGCATGTTATCATGTTGTACTTGTTTATTTAGATAAGGCACAAAATATAAGGGGCGCGTCCTAGTGTCTTGACGCGTCTACCCTTTATTTCTAAATATATTTTCAACCTCTTAGACTGGACGCGTCCTTCCTGAAGATGTGTTTGAGTTTTTAGTTATGGAGTGCCAAAATTGGAGCACAAAATTAAAGGAGCATCAACCATGATTAGTTGGGCACCTCCTACAAGACGTGTCTTAGTTCTATTTTTACTTAAGTCCTGTTCCCTTTACCAATCATTGCTTCCACAAATATATGTACATAACTACTCCTAAGGGCGCGTCATGTGGTTAGGACGCATCATACGACCAAGCAAATTAACAAGTAAATAGCCTTTGGGGAGTGTCAATTTTTTTTATTAATAATGCGCTCTAGTGTCAAAAGTGCACCAGTCCCACTCCTACAATGCTCTGCGGGGAATTTATTCGAAAAAATGATCCTTCAACCAGTTCTAAGGTAAGTAGTACATGCACTACCCCCTAGGATAGGAGGAATTTTATTGCTACTAGTCTATAATCTGGGCACAACCCTAAGCTATAATAAAAAGATATGTAAGGGGCCAGAGCCGCGCCTTACTGATAATACTTTCGGAGATGTTACGCGTTCCACGCTCGCAGAACCAGCTTTCCTTCCATATCCTCAAGGTGATAAGTCCCTTTCCACAAGATTGCTTTTATCTTGTACGGTCCTTCCCAATTAGCTCCAAACACTCCATGCTGGGGATTCTTTGTGTTTGGCATCACCTTCCTGAGTACCAAATCTCCTACCTTCAGCAGCTGTCCCTTTACCTTCCTGTTATAATACCTTGCGGCACGTTGTTGATATGCCGCAAGCCTCAACTGAGAATTTTCCCTTGTTTCTTCTAAGAGATCCAAATAAAGCCTTTGATTAACCTCTGCATCTTCTTCCGTGTAACAATCTCTGCGAAGCGATCCCGAACCAACTTCCACGGGGACCATAGCTTCGTAGCCGTAAGTCAGCATAAACGGAGTTTCTCCCGTAGTAGATCGTGGAGTAGTGTTGTAGGACCACATCACTTTTGGGAGTTTTTCAGGCCAATTCCCTTTACGCTCTTCCAGTTTGGTCTTGAGGGTATGCTTTATTATTTTTATCACGGCCTCTGTCTGCCCATTGCTTTGAGGATGACAGATCGCTACAAACTCCTTCCTTATTTTCAGATCCTCACACAGTTGTTGCAATTCCTTGCTGTCAAACTGCTTTCCATTGTCAGACACAAGCTTGTAAGGAATTCCAAACCTGCACACGATGGAGTTGAAAAAAAAGTCTCTGATTTTCTTTGCGGTGATAGTCGCCAACGACATTGCTTCTGCCCATTTAGTAAAGTAATCAACCGCGATCACTGCATACTTGACGTCCCCTTTAGCCTTGGGCAATTCTCCAATAAGATCTATTCCCCACATGGCAAATGGCCAGGGGCTCACCAAAGGAGTTAGGAGCGTCGCCGACATAGAAGAATAATTTGCAAAGCGCTGGCATCGATTGTATGCTCTGACAAAATTTACGGCGTCCTCCTTCATAGTAGGCAAATAATAACCTTGGCGTAAATTTTTTATCTCCAACGAGTTACCCCCCAAGTGATTACTACAAATTCCTTTATGCACCTCCCTTAAGATGTAATTTCCTTCTTTTTCATCAACACATCTGAGCAGCGGTTGATTGAAACCTCTCTTATACAGAACTTCATAATACACCACATACCTTGCAGCCTGGTAGCGGAGTCGTCGAGCCTTGAACTTATCCTCGGGGAGTGCCCCCCTTGTGAATATAAGCAATAATGGGCGTCATCCATGTTTCCTTGGGAACCTCATCTACTTGCATCTACCTCCGGGATACTAGGGATCTCCTGGATTTTTAGAGGTATAGATCCCAACAACACAGCCTCCTGCTGCGACCCCATTTTTGCCAAAGCATCTACGTTGTTGTTCTTCTCCCGCGGTACACATTCCAACCTCACCTCTTTGAACTTTCCAATCAGGCGTTGCGTGCATCTCAAGTACAATTCTGCCCGCGGTCCTCGAGCTTGAAACCCCCCATTCACCTGATTTACCACCAGCTCCGAGTCACTCCTCGCAATTAGGTTTTGTACTCCCATTTCCAAAGCAATCTTTAGGCCATTAAATAATGCTTCATACTCTGCATCATTATTCGTTGCATAAAATTTGAAATGAATTGCACTCATCAGATGATGGCCTTCCGGAGACACGAGTACTATCCCCGCGCCTGCTCCCCCATTGTTAACCGCCCCATCCACATGCAAGATCCACCAGGGATGTGGAAACTCTTCTAAAGATTCTTCATCATGAGGGGAATTCAGTGCTACCAAAGCCTTATCATCAACCGCATAATCAAATTCCAATAAGAAATCGGCTAAGGCTTGTCCTTTAATTGCTGTACGGGGCATGTATTCCAAGTCAAACTGTCCCAACTCCACAATCCATTTCGACATTCTCCCCGATGATTCTGGCTTGTGAAGGACTTGCCACAATGGATATGCTGTATAGATTTCAATTCTATGAGCCTGGAAGTATGGCCATAACTTCCTTGATGCAAGGATCCAAGCATAAACCAGCTTCTCCATGCTCGTATAGCGAGTTTCAGCATCGTACAATCGCTTGCTCACGTAATACACCGGTGACTGTTATCCATCCTCTTCTCTTACCAGCACAACACTGATTGAATACTCAGAAACTACAAGGTACAGTATTAGAGACTCTCCATCTAATGGTTTCGACAACATGGGAGGGTTTCCCAGTTGTTCCTTGATCCTTCTAAAAGCCTTCTCACATTCTGGTGTCCATATGAAGTATTTCCCCGCCAACTTAGTTGCCTTAAATAATTCCTTGCATCTGTCGGACGATTTGAAAACGAATCAATTCAGCGTGGCTATCCTCCCAGTTAAGCTCCCAGTTAAGCTTTGCACTTGTTTCACATTGGTGGGTGATTTCATATCCAGCAGTGCCCTGATCTTGCGGGGTTGGCTTTTCAATTCCCCTATGGTTGACGATGAACCCAAGAAACTTGCCCGACTCCACGCCGAATACGCATTTTTGTGGATTCAACTTCATGCGAAACCTCCTCAGAATGTTAAACATTTCCATAAAGTGCCCGATATGGTCATTCGCCTCCTTAGATTTTACCAACATATCGTCCACATATACCTCTATGGTTCTCCCAATCTGGTTTTTGAACATCATGTTCACCAACCGCTGGTAGGTCACGCCAGCGTTGATCAATCCAAATGGTATTCCTATGTAGTAATATAACCCTCTATCAGTGATGAAGGTTGTATGCTCCTGATCGGGGCTGTACATAGGGATTTGGTTATAACCAGAGTATGCATCCATAAAACTTAGCAAGGCATGCCCTACCATCGCGTCGACCAACTGATCAATTCGTGGGAGCAGAAAACTATCCTTTGGACAGGCTTTGTTGAGATCTATGAAATCTACACACGTTCTCCACTTCCCGTTTGGCTTTTTCACTAGTACTGGATTCGCAAGCCACTCGGGGTAGTAAGATTCTTTGATCAACCCTACTTCCAATAGTCGGTCCACCTCTTCTTTTAATGCTATCGCCCTTTCCTCGCTCACTAGGCGACGCTTTTGTCGTATGCCCGTGCAATTAGGGAAAATATTTAACCGATGACACATTACCCCGGGGTCGATTCCCACCATGTCCGAATGACTCCATGCAAAGACATCGAGATTTTTAATCAGAAAATGAGTAAGTCTTTCTCTCATTTTGTCACTTAGCTGAGATCCCACTTTCAAAACCTTGTTTGGGTCACCCTTGTCGACCGGAACAGATATTGTGTCTTCGGTCGGCCTTGTCTTTTCGACGGGAATAGGGATCCTGGGATCCAGTTCAAAATCAAAGTCTCGGGGGTCCTCGATGCCCATTCTTGCATTCGAGGGTGCGTCCCCATGCGTGGGAGCATCTACCTCAGGACAAGGCATGGTCTTGTGCAACGCAGGTGTAGAGGGCGCGTCCTCATTTTGAGGAGCATCAACCTCAATTCCATTTTCACTCTTCAAGGGCGCGTCCTCTTTTTGAGGAGCATCCACCTTGAGGCTACTTTCGAGACTTTATAAAATCTCACTTCTTCCTTTCAACTTTTTACCGTTAACCTCCTTTTGCATGATCTCTTCTATAAGGTTCACCACAACTTCTTCCACACTACGGATCCTCGAAACATTCCCCAACATCAAAATAGGGTCTCGGTAGCATGGGTTTCTTCTTTCTCTGGGTCTTCCACAAAATAGTGGGCATGAACATCTCCACTCGGTTTTGTATGAATGTCCTCTGCATCCTCAAATAAAAGACCTTTTCCCTCGTATCTTCTCCTGCGAAATTCCTTAAGAGCCTTATGATAGCATTTGCGTGACTCGTACTGCGACCCTCTCAGACTGCCCACTTCGTTAGGTGTTGGGAACTTTATCATCAAGTGATGTATCGAGGTTATCACCTTGAACGTTCACAACCAAGGTCTGCCCACCAACACGTTATGCGCGGAGTCCTGATCCAGCACTTTGAAATCTATCATTTGAGTGACAAACAGAGCTCCTTCCCCAAGTGTGACAGGAAGCCTAACCGAACCCATAACTCTCACTACTTCTCCAGTAAAGCCATAGACGTGTGCATCTTTAAAAAACATGTCGTTATCCGGGAAACCCAATTTTTTGTATGTGCTGTAATACAGGATGTTCGTAGAGCCGCCGTTGTCCAAGAAGACCCGATGCACGTTCATTGCCCCAATAAGCATAGTTATCACCAGTGCATATCAGCAGATTCTCCTTTAAATATTTTTGGAGGTCTATCTTCCAAGCTATGAAAGTTGGTGAGTGGTGGGTGTCGTGCCTCTCTTGCATTTCTTTCCAACGCTCGATTGCTATTACCAACAAACGGATGTCCTCCGAAGATTGCCCAAATACTTCCAGCCCTTTGAAACTTAACCTCCGCATTCTTTTCGACATCCTCTGCCTATGTGGGATGCCTTTCATCCTTCCCCTTGTCATCGTTTCCTCTGCGCCGCTTTACCTTATCAATCCACTCTCCCAGATATCCAGCCTTGATCAATTATTCAATTTCATCGGTAGACTCATGGTAATCGCAATATTTTTTCTTGTCTCTACTCTGCCATGAAGTCAGACGGTCTGGTTTCTTGAAAATTCCTTTATCCTTATTTACCTCGAAGATATGATCAATGGCTGCCAGTGGAGTGTAATTGCCTACCCTCCTTTCATAGTTCGACGGTGGACTCCATTCTCTCCGCGTGTTCAAGGTGTTCACCCTATTAGGGCTTCGGGCATTCCGCCGGTAATCTGGACTCATGGATCTATCTCTCCTTTTAGCTCGCCCCTTTCATCGCGGCCTGAAACTGGGTTTGAAACAAGGTTTTCATCTGTTCCCAAGATGTAATCATCCTTGGAGCAAGTTTTTTGAACCATTGTTGAGGTCCTTCTCTAAAGGTGGCAGCTAGAAGAAGACATCGTGCCAAGTCAAATATCTGATATACATCCATCTCGATGTTGAAATACCCCATGAATTCCACGGGGTCGGAGTTTCCATGAAAACGCAAGTCATTGGTTGTATTCCTGTATCCTGCAGGCAGCTGCGCTTACCTCACAACATCAGAAAATGGGGAAGCGGCTTGCGCAGTTGCTATCACCCTACCTCCTTCAAGATGGTTGAGCAACCTCTTAAGATCATTCACATTAAACGTCCCTACCCCAGGAATGGTTTGAACGTTGAGTTGTTAGGGTTTCTCCGTAACTTGTTGTTGTTCCCCTTGGTTACCCCCCGGGTGTACCGGTGGATCTAGCCGCCCCTCGCCCTGAGGCTGCGGTTGTGGTATGTTGTCACCTTGATTTTGGACATTCCTTCGCGCACGAGGTTCCTCAGGGCCGTGCCCTGGTACCTCATTGTTGTTCTGTGACCTTTCTTGAACTTGGACACCGCCCGGTCATGAGGACGCGTCTTGGATCCGTTGCCTGTAGCACTGTGTGAAGCCACAGGAACAACAATTGGTGCTTCATCAGTTGAGGGCGCGCCCTCTCATCTTCCATTATATGGCACCCTTCCATACTGGTATCCCATCCTTCCTCGTCCGTTCCTTTGGTAACCTCGGCCGTAATTTCCAAACCTTCCTCGCGGAGGGCACGCTCGTGCTCGCGATAAGAACTTCCATCATGATTGTAAGACATCTTTTCCTCCCAAGATTATGATCTTAATCAGCACCCCTCCTTCTAGCACCAATTTGTTGACAGAGGAATCTGGTAACATCAAAGATTGAGGTTTCTCGTTGGAATTAAGATCTATGACGGTGGTTCTTCACCGGAAAATCAAGCGGTGTTTGGTGATTCGTGGTTGTTTTGGGCTGAGATTGATCAGAGTAAGTGGTGGCTCATTTTCAGCTCTCAACTTCTTACCCCTCTCAATGTGCCTACGTACCCTTTATATAGGGATCAATCCTGATGTAGTTCTTGGGGAACAATAAATCTAATAGGCTTAGACTTCTTATTCCTAGGCTCGGTAGAAGCCCATCCAGAATCCGTCTTCCGCTAGCTTTAGGAATGTCCAACTATGAGGCCCAACCGCAAAGGTCCAAGGCTCGTCCGTAATCGTAGGACTTCACGGATAGTGCATCTCCCTGCGCAAGGATAACACTCCGTTACAGCTATCTCCCTTGATTTACAGACGCAGGTATAGCCACGGTTCACCCCAAATACCGGACGCATCCCTGTCCCCCGAATGAGGATAACCCACCAGATAGCAGGACAGGTGATCCCAAGCTCTTGGGTGCAAAGTGCAGGATGACTCCAAAGTTCTCCAACAAGGACACCCGTTATAACGACTCGTGTATTTTTATTTTTATTTTTATTTTATTTCTAATATTTGGAAGTGTAATAAAAGTTGAAGTAAATAAATAAAAAGGTGTGTATTTATTTTGGCAGCGGTTACTGGTTGTTATTTGATTATTTATGATTTGTGGATATGTGGATTGGAATTTTTTTTTTGATTTATTGGTGAGTCATATGATTTTTATTTCGCTTGTAAAAGTGATTTTATTGTAATTTTAATTCCATAAATATTCGGATTGTCTTTAAAATTTGTTTTCTAATTTTATAATTTCAATAATTATTTTTAGGACTTTATAAAATTGAGAAATCAATATTTCGTTAATTATTCATTTTTAAATGATTTTATAAGTGTATTAAATGCTAAAATCCTTATTTAATCATGGGAATCTTTAAAAATTATGAAACTTATATTTTATTAAGTTCGTATTATTCTGAGAATTTTAAAATTATTATGGAAATTTTCGGAAATCGTTTTACCCGCGCTTTGTTTTGTTATTCGTTAAAAAGCGGGTATAAAGCGTACCTTAAAAAATGTTTAAAAATTTCAAAATTTACATTTTTATTTACTTCGGGATAATTATAATATTTTAGTGCTATTTTCGTAATTTTCGGAGGTTGTTTCATTCACACCTCATTCCGTTAATTTCGAGTTTCGGGGGTTCTTGCGTGCAATATGAATCGTTACTGGTACATTTCAGTGTTATAAATCGGGCTTAATTCAGGAATAGCCACGTGTCTCTTTTATTTGGACACGCGGCTTGGTAAGCAGAAGTGTGGTGGTAGTTTGGCTGCATCATCTCTCTTCCTTTCTAAATTCTCTCATCTCTCTTTCTCTTATTCTCCTCTTTCTCTCCTCTTTCTTTCCATCGCCTCTTCTGTTCTTTCCGTTTCTCGTTTTCTGGCACTGTTCCTCCAGTTGCTTCTTTTTCCGGTAATTAATCTGGCCATTTCCTTTCATCTTGTTTTGGGTATTGATTTGATTCAGTCATATTCGGAAATATATGTGTGTATGCATGTGTATCTATTGTGTATGTAAGTATTACGTTGTGTGTGTGTGTTTTCCGGGATGGTTCCCGGCCGGTCTGTGTTTTGGCATGGCTGTGATGGTGCCGCGTGTTACCCACGCGCGGGTGCTTTGTTCTGTTCACTCTCGACTTTTAATTATTATTTTTCGATTTTCTGCAGGAATTATTTGATTAATGTTCGTGATATTACTAATAATTCGCGTGGGAAAACAATTTTAATAATCAGTGAAATTTATTCGGACACCCGTATATTCTCGGGCACCAATAAATTTTACCGCCGTACCACGATGACTCGTTACGAGCGGACGGTGGACGGTGATGACGATGTTTCGAGTCCTAAATATTTTAATAAATAAAATTTGTTTAAATTATATTCGGGACTAAAATTTAGCTATGTGACGATTCAAACTGATTTCGTTGGGATTTAACGTCGATTGATGTCTCGACGGGTAGACCTATAAATAGAGGAGTCGCTGTCCAATTTTTCTAAAAATAGCCTTAAATTATAAATCGAGTTCATATACCTCGTTTAATATAAATTAAACTCTGATTGCTATGTGCACCACTATTAAGTATATGTTATTAATATTAATATATTTACGAGTCGAAAATTATAGCGATGGGTAATTAGTTAGTGAGGAAAAGTCAAGCATAATCGGATGTCTAACCTAGGATGTTTCGATTTCGTAGGTTCGAGTCAAAGGACCCGGTAGCTCAAGTCAATTAGAGTTAAGCCAAAGTTAGTGCAAAGCTTCGCAAGGCAAGTACCCATGAACTAATCTTTTACAGTTCAGTATATATGAATAGTTGTTTATTTAAAATAGATACCGGAACAGAACGTTTTAAGTTACGTATTCCCCGTATTTAAATATGTTTTGTTAATTGAGATTTTGGGGAAAAAGTAACTTCTGAAATTGCCTATCTCTAGATTATGATTAAGATTAAAAAAGGGATTTTAGAATGTGTGCTGTAATGTTTTAAAAAGAGATAGGTGTAAATGGTTTTGGAAACTGGATAAAAATAAATCAGATATTGGATGGTCAGTTGGCGTAAGAGGTCCGTTATTAGGTAACGGCCCAGCATGGTTACGTAAGAGGCTAAGTCGGATGCGCGCACTGGTAGTCCGCTTAGTCCAGCGTGACAGAGACCTAGCTAGTCTCTGAGTTCCGGAACAAAATTTGTGGTGGGATAGACTGATCAGCTGTCCCTAGAATTCATCCTCTTTTATATATCTGATAAAGTTGGAATAGTTTATAGTCCCCGTAACGGGACCAGTGATTTATTGGTCCAGCAATGGACAGTGATTTTGGAAAGGAAATAGCATGCTAAAATTGAACTCTGGTATTTTTACACAGCACACTACAGATGATGTTATTTTGCAAAGCATGCTAGTTTTGATGTCCAGTTTATACCTGTTTTACAGATTTCTCGTATATCAGTTTAATATCTGTTCCTGTATTGTTTTATATAATTTGTTACTGGTTATTCATATAGAGGTATTGTTGAGCAATATATTGCTCACCCTTGCAGCTTGTTTTATATTTATTTATTGCAGATGTCTAGAAGACCAGGTCAGCGTAGAGTGTCAGCCTCCAGTCCCGGCTCCTCTGAGGTAGTTTGTATCAGGCCCTGAGGTCTGATGAGTTGCTGTAATAAGTGAGAGTGTATGGTTTGAATAAGTTAGTGTGTGTTGTAACCTAAATAATACTTGACCCTGTTTCGGCTCCTGGTTGGGGTCGTGTATTATAATAAAGTTTATTTAGCAGTTTTTGTTATAATTTATCATATTTTTGGTGACGTCAGCCCCTGACCCCGGGGTTGAGGCCGTCACAGTTGGTATCAGAGCCACAGGTTCAAGTCCCTAATTTAGGTTAAGAGATGAGTTAGTAAGGTGTAGGAAGTATGTCCCATAGTGTGAGTCAGCAACTCATGTCGAGGAGCAACCTTAAGTGTAAGTCGAGGGTTCCGACGGCGTTACCCTGACATCTATTACTATTTTAATAGACTTGCCCTAACCTTGTTCTGTCTTTCCTGTATATTGTTATGATTGGCAGTGGCCTATAGTGATCTCCAGTTCTCCTTCTCGGGGAAACCCGTCAGACTCAGATGATTCAGATTCTAAGTGGACCTTGGATGTTGTAGCCGAGGAGACTTCCATGCCTCCTCCACCTGTTCCTCCAGTTGTACCAGGAGGTGTGTCAGGACCTAGTATCCGTCCTCGCTGGATACGAAGGTCAGTGTCGGCTGTTTGGGATTTCCCTCCAGGATGTGGTCCTAGTTCCTCCACCTCGAGACCACCTGTTCCTCCCTCTGTTCCTTCAGGTACATCCTCCCCGATCCCTTACCATGTTCACCGAGCGGTGAACCAGTTTTTGATCAGAGAGCAGAGCCCAGGGTTAGCAGCTCAGCTTGACCAGATTCCGGTCGAGCCTTTCCAGGGTATTCCTGCCCCTTCCCCAGATGTGCAGGAGAGAGTTCGATCCTTGACTCAGGCTGCAGTAGAGAGAGCTCGGACCATTGACCGTTTCATTAGCTCCGAGTTTAGAGCTGTTCAGTACCAGGATCTTGTGAACTGGTTGGTATTTGAGTTAGGATCCATTGCTGGCAGTGGCAGTGGCTAGTTTAGACTTGCAGAAGTGAGATACAGAGCTCGGAGTTAGTTGCAGGAGTTCTGTGGATGTTTTTCTTATGTATGTTTTCTTTGTATTGTAGCTTGTATTAGGCGGGGCTGCTATGACAGCCAATTTTGTTGTGTACTTAGTATGCTATAATTGTTGTACTGTAGTTGTTAGATGGATTTGTACTGTTGTTGTACTACTATTTTCTGATGTTACGGTTGTCGGTTTTATTTTATTGCACTTTTGTTATTGCTGTTATTGTTATTGTTGTAATTGTTTCTGGATTGTCAAATTTGGTTATGCATCATGGGTGGACCCCAAATAAACAGGGAAGGGAATATTTAATTGCGACTGCATTCTCCTGATACATAAAACTGTTGCTACCTGGGGGCATAATTTTCATATAAAACCTTTTTGTTGTGTTTCAGGAGAATGCCTCCCAAGAAAAATTTCCCGTCCAATTCCTCTAGTAGAAACTCTGAAGGGGGCCCAGTCATGGATGGATTACTAGATTTGCTGCGCCAACAGTCTAATCAGATGGCTCAACAGCAAGAACAATTCCAGCAGCATCAACATCAATTCCTACAACAGCAGCAACAACAACAGTAATTTATACAACAACAACATCAACAAATCCAACAACAGTTACAACTTCAACATCAACCCCAGCCAAGAGAACCGAAACAGACTGTTAGTTTCAAGTCTTTTCAGTCAGTTAAACCCCCAGAGTTTAAGGGCGAGGTAGACCCGATTGCTGCTAGAATTTGGCTTAAAGAAATAGAGAAAGCCTTCACCCTTACTCAGGTGAGTGATGATTCTAAATCAGATTATGCCAGTTATTTTCTGAAAGGTTAAGCAAGTTTTTGGTGGGAATCTGCGTGTGCCTTAGAAGGAGAAGGCCCTGTTTCTTGGGATAGATTCACGGAGCTGTTCCTAGAAAAGTATTTTCCAGATTGTTTGTAGAGTTAGTTGGAAGTAGAGTTTTTGGAATTGAAGCAGGGAGAAAGGAGCGTGGCTGAGTATGAGGCCAAGTTTACAGAGTTGGCTCGACTAGCCCCTGGATATGTAAACACTGAGATTCAGAAAGCTAGGAGATTTCAGCAAGGACTAAAGCCAAAAATTCGTAGCAGAGTGGTAGCCTTGCAACTTAAGACATATACCTCTGTAGTTCAAGCCACCCTGGTGATAAAGAGTGATCAGAAGTTGGCCTCCAAGGAAAGGGGTGATCGGAAACGAAAGTTTGAAAGTGGTACAGCTAATGCAGACTAGGAAGAGTCCAGTCAGAAGTTCCCAAGGAAGTTTGGCCGGAATAAGAATCAGAGATTTAGAAGGCAAGGTATGGCTCAAACAAATTCAGGTGTCACTTCAGTTGCCTCCGCCCCAGTCCAGTCAACCAGACCAGTTGTGGATTGTAAGTTATGTGGTAAAAAGCATAGTGGTCTGTGTCGGAAGGATGTCCAGTGTTTTAAATGCGATAAAAAGGGTCATTACGCGTCAGAATGTAACCCAGGAAATGTCGGAGTCACTTGCTTCAGGTGTGGTAAGGTTGGGCACATCTCCAGAAACTGCAAGACGGCTACTCAGGGTAATGTAGGAGGTAATGAATCTCAAGGACCAGCAACTAGTACAGCGAGAGCCAGAACCTTTAAAATGACCAAGAAATCTAATGCTCAAGACTCAGATGTGGTTGCGGGTACGCTTTCTCTAAATTCAGTGCCTGTTAAGGTTTTATTTGATTCAGGAGCATCTAAGTCCTTTATATCTAAAGAATGTGTAAGTAAAATGAATTTGATGTTGAAAAATTTAGATGAGCCCTTATCAATAAAGGTAGCTAATCAGGATAAAGTCTCAGTAAACCAGTTCTGCCCTAGATGTCAAATAAAAATTTGCGGGCATTTCTTTTTGGTGGATCTAATACCTTTTCCGTTAGGAGAGTTTGATATAATTTTAGGAATGGATTGGTTGTCTCGGCATAAGGCAAATATTGATTGTAAGAAAAAGAAAGTTTTGTTATACTCAGAAGACAACAAAAGGATGGTTTATCAAGGACAAAAACAGGACAATCAATTTCTTTCTATCTTGGAAGCAAAGAAGTTATTAAGACAAGGTTGTGAAGCATACTTAGCTCATGTTGTGGACAATGAGAAGAGAATACCCGAATTGAAGAAGATTTCGATAGTTAATGAATTTTCAGATGTGTTTCCAGACGAGTTACCAGGATTACCACCAGATCGGGAAATTGAGTATTCTATTGATTTGATTCCGGGAGCAGAAACAGTTTCAAAGGCACCTTACCGTATGGCCCCAGTAGAAATGAAAGAACTAGCTAAACAACTTCAGGAACTTTTGGATAAAGGGATAATCAGACCAAGTGTATCTCTGTGGGGTGCGCCAGTATTGTTTGTGAAAAAGAAAGATGGAAGCATGAGATTGTGTATTGACTACCGAGAATTGAATAAGTTAACCATCAAGAATAAGTACCCCTAACCAGGATTGATGATTTATTTGATCAAATGAAAGGAGCATGTTGTTTTTCCAAGATCGACTTAAGATCGGGCTATCATCAGTTGAAGATCAAGCCTGAAGATATACCGAAGACTGCTTTTCGAACCAGATATGGCCATTACGAGTATCTAGTGATGTCATTTGGGTTGACTAATGTGCCAGCAGCTTTTATGGATTTAATGAACCGGGTGTACAAGGAGTACTTGGATAAATTTGTTATTGTATTTATTGATGACATCCTCATCTATTCAAAGACCAAAGACCACCATGCCAGACATCTAAGGATTGCATTACAAAGGTTGAGAGAAAAACAATTATATGCTAAGTTCTCAAAGTGTGAATTTTGGTTAGAGGAAGTTCAGTTTTTAGGTCATATAGTTGGTAAAGATGGTATTAAGGTAGACCCTGCAAAGATTAAAGCAGTATCCAGATGGGAGCAACCAAAGACCCAGACGGAAATTAGAAGTTTTCTTGGATTAGCAGGCTATTACCGAAGATTTGTGAAGAACTTTGCCAAGATTGCAACCCCGTTGACCAAGCTGACACGGAAAAATGAGAGATTTGTTTGGACGGAGAAATGTGAAGAAAGCTTTCAAGAGCTAAAGAAAAGACTAGTGACAGCACCAGTGTTAGCATTACCAAATGAAACCGGGAATTTCGTGATTTACAGTGATGCTTCTCTTAAAGGATTAGGTTGTGTGCTAATGCAACATGATAAGGTTATTGCGTATGCGTCTAGGCAGTTAAAGCCCCACGAGCAGAAATATCCAGTTCATGATCTTGAGTTGGTGGCTATAGTGTTTGCTTTGAAGTTATGGCGTCATTACTTGTACGGAGAGAAGTGTGATATCTACATGGATCATAAAAGCTTAAAGTATATATTCACCCAAAAGGACTTAAACATGAGACAAAGGAGATGGTTGGAGTTGATTAAGGACTATGACTGTTCAATTAACTATCACCCAGGTAAGGCTAATGTGGTAGCTGATGCCCTTAGTAGAAAAGAAAAATTAAACATGGCCTGTATCGCGAATGAATTAGTACAGGACTTGGAAAAGATGGAAATCGAAATTCGAGTATCAGGTGAAAACCAGGAATCGTTATACGAGATTACTTTCCAGCCAACGTTAATGGAAAAGATTAAAAGATGTCAAGAAGGAGTTATGGAACGAGAATTGGAAGATCTGACAGGAGAAGAATTATGTACTCAAAAGGATAATCGCGGTCTATACAAGTTTTCCTCTCGTATCTGGGTTCCTAACGTAGCAGAACTAAAGAATGAAATATTACATGAAGCGCACAATTCTAGGTTTTCTATTCACCCTGGTAGCACGAAGATGTACCAAGATTTAAAGAAACACTTCTGGTGGCCAGGAATGAAGAAAGAGATTGCGGAGTGGGTTAGCAAGTGTCACGTGTGTCAGAGAGTAAAAGCAGAGCACCAAAGACCCAGTGGATTGTTGCAACCTCTAAAAATTCCACAGTGGAAGTGGGAAGAAATTGCAATGGATTTTGTGGTAGGCTTGCCGAGGACAAGATCGAATCACGATGCCATTTGGGTAATTATTGATAGATTGACCAAATCAGCGCATTTCCTCCTAATTAATGAAAAGTATTCTCTAGAAAAGCTAGTTAAAATATATTTAGATGAGATAGTTTCCAAGCATGGGGTACCTGTGTCTATAGTATCAGATCGAGATCCAAGATTTAATTCAAGATTTTGGACAAAGTTTCAAGAGTGTTTATGAACTAAATTAAATATGAGCACCGCTTATCATCCTCAAACTGATGGCCAAAGTGAGAGAACGATTCAGACGATCGAAGATATGTTAAGGGTATGTGCTTTGGATTTCAAGGGAAGTTGGGACGACCATTTACCATTAATAGAATTTTCCTATAATAATAGTTACCATGCTAGCATTGGAATGCCACCCTACGAAGCTTTATATGGACGAAAGTGTAGATCACCTCTATACTTGGATGAGATAGGAGAAAAGAAAGTGTTAGGACCTGAATTAGTGCAGCAGACAAAAGAAGCAGTGGTGTTAATTTGGAAAAGATTGGAAGCCGCGCAGAATAGACAGAAAAAGAATGCAGATTTGCATCGAAAAGACATAAGATTTGAAATAGGATCATTGGTATTACTAAAAGTTTCGCCATGGAAGGGATTGATTCGATTCGGTCAGAAGGGTAAACTTAGTCCGAGATATATAGGACCATTTGAAGTTTTGAAGCAAGTAGGAAAAGTGGCATACGAGATAGCGTTACCCCCGCAATGGCAACATATCTATAATGTATTTCATGTGTCAATGTTGAAGCCGTACATTTCTGCCTCGAATCAAGTAATTGAATATGAACCAATCGAGCTTCAATCGGATTTATCCTATGTGGAGCAGCCAATCCAAATATTAGATCGTAAGGAGCGTCTACTTAGAAATAAATCTATTCCTATAGTTAAAGTACTTTGGAGAAACCCTAGGGTAGAAGAGTCTATCTGGGAACTAGAATCAGATATGCTTGATAAATATCCTCATTTATTTAGTTGAGTTAGATTCTGGGGACAGAATCTTTTTAAGGGGGAAAGGATATAACGACTCGTGTATTTTTATTTTTATTTTATTTCTAATATTTGGAAGTGTAATAAAAGTTTAAGTAAATAAATAAAAGGGTGTGTATTTATTTTGGTAGCGGTTACTGGTTGTTATTTGATTATTTATGATTTGTGGATATGTGGATTGGAATTTTTTTTTTTGATTTATTGGTGAGTCATATGATTTTTATTTCGCTTGTAAAAGTGATTTTATTAAAATTTTAATTCCATAAATATTTGGATTGTCTTTAAAATTTGTTTTCTAATTTTATAATTTCAATAATTATTTTTAGGACTTTATAAAATTGAGAAATCAATATTTCGTTAATTATTCATTTTTAAATGATTTTATGAGTGTATTAAATGATAAAATCCATATTTAATTATGAGAATCTTTAAAAATTATGAAACTTATATTTTATTAAGTTCGTATTATTCTGAGAATTTTAAAATTATTTTGGAAATTTTCGGAAATCGTTTTACCCGCGCATTGTTTTGTTATTCGTTAAAAAGCGGGTATAAAGCGTACCTTAAAAATTGTTTAAAAAATTCAAAATTTACGTTTTTATTTACTTCGGGATAATTATAATATTTTAGTGCTATTTTCGTAATTTTCGGAGGTTGTTTCATTCGCACCTCATTCCGTTAATTTCGAGTTTCGGGGGTTCTTGCGTGCAATATGAATCGTTACTAATACATTTCGGTGTTATAAATCGGGCTTAATTCAGGAATAGCCACATGTCTCTTTTTTTTGGACACGCAGCTTGGTAAGCAGAAGTGTGGTGGTAGTTTGGCTGCATCATCTCTCTTACTCTCTAAATTCTCTCATCTCTCTTTCTCTTATTCTCCTCTTTCTCTCGTCTTTCTTTCCATCGCCTCTTCTGTTCTTTCGGTTTCTCATTTTCCGGCACTGTTCCTCCAGTTGCTTCTTTTTCCGGCCATTTCCTTTCATCTCGTTTTGGGTATCGATTTGATTCAGTCATATTCGGAAATATATTTGTGTATGCATGTGTATCTATTGTGTGTGTAAGTATTGCGTTGTGTGTGTGTGTTTTCCGGGATGGTTCCCGGCCGGTCTGTGTTTTGGCATGGCTGTGATGGTGCCGCATGTTACCCACGCGCGGGTGCTTTGTTATGTTCACTCTCGTCTTTTAATTATTATTTTTCGATTTTTTGCAGGAATTATTTGATTAATGTTCGTGATATTACTAATAATTCGCGTGGGAAAACAATTTTAATAATCGGTGAAATTTATTCGGACACCCGTATATTCTCGGGCACCAATAAATTTTGCCGCCGTACCGCGATGACTCGTTACGAGCGGACGGTGGACGGTGATGACGATGTTCTGAGTCCTAAATATTTTAATAAATAGAATTTGTATAAATTATATTCGGGACTAAAATTTAGCTATGTGACGATTCAAATTGATTTCGTTGGGATTTGACGTCGATTGATGTTTCGACAGGTAGACCTATAAACAGAGGAGTCGCTTTCTAATTTTTCTAAAAATAGCCTTAAATTATAAATCGAGTTCATATACCTCGTTTAATATAAATTAAACTCTGACTGCTATGTGCACCACTATTAAGTATATGTTATTGATATTGATATATTTACGAGTCGAAAATTATAGCGATGGGTAATTAGTTAGTGAGGAAAAGTCAAGCATAATCGGATGTCTAACCTAGGATGTTTCGATTTCGTAGGTTCGAGTCAAAGGACCCGGTAGCTCAAGTCAATTAGAGTTAAGCCAAAGTTAGTGCAAAGCTTCGCAAGGCAAGTACCCCTGAACTAATCTTTTACAGTTCAGTATATATGAATAGTTGTTTATTTAAAATAGATACTGGAACAGAACGTTTTAAGTTACGTATTCCCCGTATTTTAATATGTTTTGTTAATTGAGGTTTTGGGGAAAAAGTAACTTCTGAAATTGCCTATCTCTAGATTATGATTAAGATTAAAAAGGGATTTTAGAATGTGTGTTGTAATGTTTTAAAAAGAGATAGGTGTAAATGGTTTTGGAAACTGGATAAAAATAAATCAGATATTGGATGGTCAGTTGGCGTAAGAGGTCCGTTATTAGGTAACGACCCAGCATGGTTGCGTAAGAGGCTAAGTCGGATGCGCGCACTGGTAGTCCGCTTAGTCCAGCGTGACAGAGACCTAGCTAGTCTCTGATTTCCGGAACGAAATTTGTGGTGGGATAGACTGATCAGCTGTCCCTAGAATTCATCCTCTTTTTTATATCTGATAAAGTTGGAATAGTTTATAGTCCCCGTAACGGGACCGGTGATTTATTGGTCCAGCAATGGACAGTGATTTTGGAAAGGAAATAGCATGCTAAAATTGAACTCTAGTATTTTTACACAGCACACTACAGATGATGTTATTTTGCAAAGCATGCTAGTTTTGATATCCAGTTTATACCTGTTTTACAGATTTATCGTATATCAGTTTAATATCTGTTCCTGTATTGTTTTATACAATTTGTTACTGGTTATTCATATAGAGGTACTGTTGAGCAATAGATTGTTCACCCTTGCAGCTTGTTTTGTATTTATTTATTGTAGATGTCTAGAAGACCAGGTCAGCGTAGAGTGTCAGCCTCCGGTCCCAGCTCCTCTGAGGTAGTTTGTATTAGGCCCTGAGGTCTGATGAGTTGCTGTAATAACTGAGAGTGTATGGTTTGAATAAGTTAGTGTGTATGTTGTAACCTAAATAATACTTGAACCTGTTTCGGCTCCTGGTTGGGGTCGTGTATTATAATAAAGTTTATTTAGCAGTTTTTGTTATAATTTATCATATTTTTGGTGACGTCAGCCCCTGACCCCGGGGCTGAGGCCGTCACACCCGTTAAATACAAGAACAAAGTTCCCAAAGCACACACCAAAGTTAACCCCGCATCCCCAACGAGGACACCCATTGAATACAGGAGGAGGCCTTCAATCATCAGGCATACCCCTGGAGGCCTTCAAGTTTTTCACGGACATCCCCCTCCTTGACCGTCTCAAGAAGGGAATTCTTCAAAGAGTACCTGCAACAAATAAGTTAGTGAAAATAATATCCATTGCTCCTTTCCATGCATGCTTTGTCCTGAGGCCACCCTTGAGAGAGCATTTACCACGCATAGGACGCGTCCTGAGACATTAGACGCGTCCTGACTCTCATGAGACTTATATTTGTTCTTCCAGCAACTACCTTCCCTGACATCCAGCATATCAGGACGCGTCCTTTCTCCCTGACCGCGTCACAAAACCCTCATTGCCAGATAAACATAACTGTCAAATATTTCCACCACATTGAACACGTCCAAAACTCCAGGGCGCGTCCTACTTTAGGCATGTGCTCTCAAGCTTTATTACAAAACCTTCATTTATAAACACTTCTTCAATGGTGGGCGCGTCCTACTTTCCTTGGCGCGTCCTCACCTTTTACAACGCAACACCGAGTTTGACCATAATCAGCCCGCGTTTGATCCGCATCAATCCAATGCCACATTTTGGGTATAACATGAGTTATTACAAAGATTGGTTGCCTCGTTAAAACCTTGCAAGGAAAAATCCCGTGGGATAAAAACCTTGACGAAGGAAAAAGAGTACAGCCTCCCCCTGAATAAAATGTCTCACAATTTGACATCTTGTTGTAGCAATGATTTCATCATTCGCTATCTAATATTATTTCTCAGCTTTTCAAAAGTTTATGCGGGTAGTGACTTTTTAAGTAAATCTACCATATTATCACATAAGCGCACTTGTTGTACATCAATGTCACCAATCTCTTGTAGTTCATACGTGTAGAAGAACTTTGGCAATATGTGCTTAGTTCGGTCCCCTTTGATATATCTTTTCTTTAACCGTCTGATACAAGTTGTATTATCTTCAAACAAAATTTTAGGTTTGCCTGAAATGCTTGATAATCCACATGATTCTCGAATATGTTGGATGATAGACCTTATCCAAATACATTCCCTGCTTGCTTCATGAATTGCCAGTAACTCTGCATGGTTTGATGAAGTTGCTGCCATAGTCTATTTTGTAGACTTCCAAAAGATAGTAGTGCCATAATATGTGACTAGATAACCTGTTTGTGATCGCCCAAAATGAGGATCTGACATGTACCCAGCATCTGCATATCCCGAACTTTGACCGACTTTAAAAATAATAAAAAAAAATATTTTATTATTATTTTTAAACTTTGGCCGATTCGACCGATTTTTGACCCGATTCGATCGATTTTTCCCGAACTGCCCGACTTTTGACCGATTTTTTAAATAACCGTACTTTGACCTGATTAACGATTAATCGAGACGGGACCCGTCCGAACTCCGATTAATCGGCCGACTAATCGGTTAATCGGCCTATTTTTAGAACACTGACCATCATATATCAGTTATACTTTGAGGATTGATAAGAATATCTAGCAAAACACGAGTTTCAATTTCATTTTCCTAAAAATTCAAAAAATGTTAGAGACCCCAAATCCGCCCCCCAATTTCCCAAAATCTGATGTGTTACATGAATATTTGGCAACCTTTCTAATAATAATATTGGATCTCACGTGCATTTATATGAGCCCACGAACCAAAATTAGCCATGTGTCAGCCACGTCATTGGATAAAATTTTGGGAAAGATATTTGGGTTATTTAGCACTACTCTAGAAAATCAGCCTTTGAGAGTTTAAAGAGGATTGAAAATTCCGAATCATGTAATCTCATATATTGCTAACATATTTAGATTAATAAATATAAAATGAAAAATAGGATACAAGAATTCCGTGCTCGTAGGTTCATATATGCATTAGTTTTGAGTTTCTTATTTTTTTTGACAAATTTAGCTTATAATCTTATTTAAATATTACATTAAAAAAATTTGGGATGAGCGAGTAACGAATTCAGGACCTGACACGACAGATGATAAATTTATCCCGTTATACAATATTTTTCCTCAACATTAACCAACCAAAAAAATCGATAAGGTCATGTGGTGAAAAATTGCTTTAACACGACTTCCTCAAAATTTTTTATACCCAGTCCCACTCTAATTCCTTCATACCTTAAATTTACGGAAAAAGAACCTATTTAAGGAGTATTCGAGCACCGAAGTTGGGAGTATTCGAGCACCGAAGTTGGAAGCTTTTTGATTCTCAGTAATACGATAATATCACTGATTATTAAGCAAAATAATTATAACAGTAATTCAATAGAGCTTAAATTGATTTGATTTAAATCAATAAATTTGTTAAATATATTCAATGATAATGCACAATAAGTAGTGCAAATAAGGCTTTTTATCAATATTTTTGTACAGTTAAATAATTTTGATGGAAATAGATAATAAGTAATATGAATAAGGCTTATTCTCAATATTTTTGTATAGGTAAATAATATTTCGAGTAATAACATTCTTCAAATTCTAAAATAACAAGCGATAATATAAATATAATCCAAAAATAGTTAATTTCAATAAACAAATATGAGTACTAATTTTCTCAAGATAAAACCTAACACACGCATCAGAGTAAGTGTCACAGGGTCAGATTTTCAATCCTGAATTTTTTGAATCCGTGCGGCGTACTCATGAGTCAGCCTTCTTGAGAGGTTATTGCCCATCAACCCCAGCAACCCCAACACAGTGGATATAGCTATGAAACTCATGCACAACATAGATCCAATCGTGTGTGCAAATGTGTCTAATTACCAAGTAAATGTAAAGATACAACATATTTACGAGTTTAAATGCTCAACCTTTTTTTACCAACAATACAAGTATACAACTCCAAGATATGCTTGCCGACTTTGCCTACTGCCTGACATATAATACAAGTGTAGAATATAATATGAAAATGTATAGAATAATACTTATATATTACATACAAAAAATGTCTATCTATATAGGGTGCCCTTCCCCAACCAAGGTTGGTTGGAAGTATTTTATGAGCCAACAAATCAAAGCCGTTAAAATTAAAAATGAATGGTTGGGATTAAACCCTTCAGCAATGATTCATTGTGAAAACGGAAAATTACCTTTGTGCCCTTACTCCCTTCCGCTATGATTCATTGCGGAAGATCTGAAATTACTTTAATGCCCTTACTTCTTCCTCAATGAATCAATGCGAAAGCCTGTTTCTTCTACGCACCCTAAACCCGCAGTTGCAGCAACAAACCTGACACAAACACAAATATTCAGCAAATTTCAAGCGATTTAAGCGAATTAAGGTACTAACCAAGACGATACACACACGATTTCTTCTTCTTCACACAAAATTTTTTCTTCTTCTCCCGCAAAGGCTTGATTCAAAGGTTTGTTCTTTCATATACACACACGCTTGTACATACACACACTCGATCGCACACATAAATACACACAGATATGTTTAGTTTGATTCGAAGTTTTGTATGTATTTTACGGTTTGTTTGATTTTAAGCTATTTTTTTTGTTAAAACCAATGAAGTGTTTGATGAAAGTCCCCTGAGAATTAGTGTAATTTTAAATTAAAAATCATGATTGTGGTCGATTATGCCACTGGATGTCGACTCGATTTCGGTTTAAAAATCTAATGTCGCCCCTGAGAATTTGTTTATGTGTATTTCGACTATAATTTCGGTTTAAAAATCTAACTGTTCCGAGCAAGATCTCAGCCCCTGGGGTCCTCTAGTGCTGTAAGTATAGCTGTGATGTTGTATGACTCGATATTGTTTGCTGCATTTGATTGGCCTGTTGATGATGCTCTAGTTGTAGTTTAGACTAAAAGTGCCCACTTAAAACATTTTATGATACAAAGGCTTTTAAAGTTGTCCTTGTTATAATTTTGTCCTAAACCAGTTTGAAATATCTTTACGGGGATGTTTAATTTCTTCCACTTAGGGTGTTGTGTATGGTAGGAAGAATCAGGTTGCAGTGACTTGGACATGGTGACGTTGCTCTCAGTGTGATGGTTTTATCAAGTTACTTTAAATGATATAGAGGTGTAATAAATTATTTACGTTATAAAAATGTTGCTCTCAGTATGATGGTTTACCTCGCTTTTATCCATCATGGCACAAATATAATTTTTTAAATCATTGGTGTGGCTTATTGCACATTCTAATTCATCTCTAAAAATTTTGTTGGATAACAGGGCCTTAAACAAGAGGTCATTGTTGACTTGGTTGAGCAGTGTCGCACATAAAAACGAAGAGTGGTACACCTTGTTAACTCGACTTCGTAATGCCTTGATTTGCTTTTTTTTATCACCTGTTTTGTGCATTTTTCTTGGGTCTTGTTATTTCAATTATTTATGTGGAAGGAAGACAATTTGTTTAAAACTACAAGGCTGTTTAAAGTAATTAGGGGTGCCCTCTTGACAAAAATTTCACGAATGTCAAGAAACAAATTTGCTACTCAACTTGTTTCCGATAGTAAGCATAATAAACATGGATACTAGATACTAAGATAAGAAATGTTCTGTTCATACAATTACAAAATATGGGAGATGTAACAGGTAATACATAAGATCTATTAAAACTTTGTTTTAAACTTTCTTATAACACCAAATTGAACGAGACATAATACAACAATGTTAGAGTCAAATGCCCCGATTTTCTAGTCAGCACAAATAAGTACTTATATCAACTGCAAATAATTAACTTTGTTTTGCTTTTGCCACCTACCTAAAATAATCAACTGCAAATAATGTACATATAAATACTTATCGCAATTTATCTATGTAATTAGGTTAGTTGGATATTTAAATACTTGTTTCATTGCTATTAGTTGTTTAATATTTAATTACTTATTTAAATATATCTTTGTTTGATATCTATCACAATAGTTTGATTATATAAAATCATAATAAAATTGATATTAAACAATAACATAAAATTAAAATAATATATAAAGATTATATAATTAATTAATTGATTAGCATAGGGTAATATATAACTAAACAAGTAATTACAAATTCTCTCTCGATTAAAAACTTACACAAGAAGCCTTTTGTTATTTCCTCTTATATCATTATTCATATTAACCCCCACTCCCCCTCTCCGTATTTCTTGATTTCAAACATAGCAATGACAAATATCAATTGTGAAGACATGAATGTTGAGGAGACCCCAAAATGTGCATCAATTTGAATCTGCAGCACATTTTGGGGTCTCCTTAACATTCATATCTTCACAATGGGTATCTGTCATTGCTCTGTTTAAAATCAAGAAATACAGAGAGGGAGAGTAGGAGTTATTGTGAATAATAATATCTGGGGAAATACCAAAAGGCTTCTTGTGTAAGTTTTTAATCGAGAGAAAATTTGTAATTACTTGTTTAATTATAAATTACCCTATACTAATCACTTAATTATATAATCTTTATATATTATTTTACGTTGTTGTTTAGTATCAATTTTATTATAATTTTTTTATATATAATCAAATTATATCAATTTTAATTACTTGTTTGATTATATCCATGTTTAGATACTTGTTCATTTGTAATTACTTGTTTAACAGTTGTTTATTTGCAGTTACTTGTTTTTGATTAAATTATTGTAATATCAAACTAATCTTTTTTGAAACATTGCAGATATGGAGGAGAATATGGAGAGGGAGAGATGCGGTCCTCTCGATCGATCGCTTCTAACCATGCAGGATGACCCCATTAGCACTCTCATATGGGGGGTGAGCGAGAGACCATTGATGTTAAACAGTTGACCGCTAACATGGGTCAGTGGGTACTGGATGATCATCAGAGGCAGTTGCTTACTGGCTGGAGCTTCGGGGTGTTTGTCAACCCAGGGGTTATTCGCCATGTTTTCAACACCCATTTAAAGGAAGTCTCTTTCTCATCCCTCATTAGTGCAAAACCAAACAAGATATTTTGGTAGTGGTGGTTGACCCCCGTAATAGGTATAAATAACATACAATACCTATTGGTCCTATAGGTTGAGTCAAATGAAACAACATCTCCAAAATTCGAGTATGCATTCAATGATTGATCATCAACCCAAACCAAACCTCTAACTCTATTTTCTTCATCCAAATCAACTCGATAGAAAAAATTCCCAAAACTTGTTTCTTGCAATTGTCATAGCAAGGCCATCACACTATCCGCATCACCGGAATCAAACACCCGCCGTCTTATATCACGAATGACATTACAAACATCATGATTTGAAAAACCAAGTTTTTCCATACCACTCCATGTTTCACTAAAAAATCTCATCACTTGGGCGGTTTCAATCCTCGATTTATTAAATATTTCAATCAATGCTCGGGTCGCCGAATCAATATTGTTTGACCTTTGCATGAATTGTACTTTATTCGGAGCTACCATATCATGATCATGTTTCAATTGAACCAAAATTATTTTCCACTTATCATTTTTAACTCTATGAGTGACACACATTCGGGCATTATAATTTGTTCAAGGAATTACATCTCTAATCCTCCTTTTTTCCTTTCTCTCATCTTCAACATTCTTTTTCGTAGAACCTAATCTCCCACCCTTACGACAAATATACAAGTGCGAGGATACACCAATTCCTCTTGAATATCTATGGGTACTCCTAATAATAATCTCAAATCCAAAACCTCTACCATAATCTCTGTAGAACTTTACGGCTTCATCCAAAGTGTTAAAAAACATCCCAACACAAGGGACAACACCATTCATATTTGATTTTGAGAACCTATTACTTTTTTTTTTCAAAACTCATATCATCATCATCATCATCATCATCATCATCTACATTAACAAACTTTTTTTTCTATTAACATCATCAACATCATCACTAGAATCACTATCATCATTTATATTCATTTTCTCTTCTCTATTAAAAATCATCATCAAAATCACTATTATTCATTTTTTGCTTTCCTTTTCTTATTGGATCACCCTCTTCCTCTTTTTCCATATAATCAACATCATCATCCGTATCCAATTTTTTCTTAGATTTATATTCATAAGTATCAACATCTATCAATTCATTAATATCATCTACAATAAGTTTACGATAAACCGGATTTTTTCTTACGGGTGTAAAATAATCAAAATCATCATAATCACTAGATGAACTTGAATAACTAAACAAGTGTGAAGCCATTAAATAGGAAGAGAAAACACACCTTTAACCTTGAGCGTCAAATGAAAAATGATAAAAAAAAATGAGGAAAAAATTATGAAAAAGATGAAAAATAAATGCTGGTGGGCGTGCATTTAATACTCCTTCCGCAATAAATCATTACGGAAGCCACGTCACCTTCCGCAATGATTCATTGCAGAAGGAGTATTAATGTCTCCAACCAACAAACGCGCTGCAGACGCGTGAAATTTAAAAAAAGTCCAGGCCTTCCGCAATGAATCATTGCGGAAGTGTTTTTTTAATTTTTTTTTAGTAAAAAATATATATATTTTTAAAAAAAAATAACCATAAATTTGATAGAACTTGTTAGTATTACTAGATTTTTTGATATACTTCTTTTATTTTGTGAAAATAAATATTGTTTAATTTACCTTTTATTACGGTAAAATAAGTACACTAAAAATTAAAAAAAATATTTAACAAATATAATTTTAATGTTAGAATACTTTGTTTATAATATAAAGTATAGTTAGAAAATAAAAATACACAATTCCGTTTTACAAATATTTTAACACATGATAACCACAAATGATATATTTTGAGTATCAATTCTATCATTTTTCTTTGAAATAGAAAATTTTGTACATTAAAATTTGAAACACATAAATATATTATCAAATATATAATAGATAAGTTATTTCGGAAGTAGACTTATTATGTTCACATCTGTATCCATATAAATTTTTTTTTATGAAATTGTATAAAAATTGTTTCTTAATAATAAAATTATATTTTTTTTTATTAAATAATACTTGTTTCAGTAATAATACTATTACATAATTTGGAAAAACATATAACTGAGACGGTTTTTTATATATATAAACTCGATCATAGACTTACAAGTTTATGAATCAAAAATCATAATATGTATGAACCAAAAAATTTTCGGGGTACGCATTTCTTGAAATAATCTAAAAAAGTGTAAAATATTTATATTATAATTTTATTATTTCACGATACATAATGTTAAAAAAATTATAAAATAATAATTTTCACTTTAATTAAAATATTTAATATTAACAACATAATTAGAACATAATGCAAAATATTTATCATGTAAAAAAGTTAAATGAGATGACATGGTTTCCGCAATAATTTATCGTGAAAGGTGACGTGGCTTCCCCAATCCCAATCTGGTATCATTGGTGCAGTTTTCAACGGCCAAGATCTCTTGATTCCACAACCACGTGGAGCCCGGGGGAATTTTTGCCATCTATATATACTAGAGCCTGTCGCGGCCCCACACAGGCCACAGCCCCAACGGGCAGTTACCAGTAGTTCCAAAATTCACTTGGGTAGCTGGTGAATCGGAGACCAAAATTATAATCCAGCCCAGGGGTCTTGCCGTAAGTTACTAACCGATAATGAACCAGTAAGTCCGTAACCAGATAAACCCGTGAATTTTTACATTTCGGGTGACATTCTCAGAGTAATCCCTCCGTAAACTACAAATATTTCTACCAACACTTCTTCTATTCAATCAAATCAAAACTTAGTATGCACGTAGTTACTAGTATTTTTAATCTTGTTAGACTTGTTTTCTGTTTTGCTGATATTTATATATGTTAATTTTGTTTTAGGAATGCCTATTTGTGATGCGTTTGCAAGAATAGAGGAGCAGCCTGATATATACGATGTTGTGCATGTAAAGTATTCTGAGTAGGTATTGGCCAGTTATACTTATGTTTGAGCTACTTGTTAGCGTAATTAAATTGGTCCGAGTTTCCTTTTTTTGTGAGATGACATTCTGTTGATTTAGCGTAATTCTTTGATTAATACTTTCTCTCATTTTTGCTGTCAAGGTGCTAGTAAAACGAGTTCATTATAGCAGGATATTATTGTAGCATATACCAGATATTTAGTGGTAGCAGTGGCGGATCCAGGAATTTCGGGAGAGGGGGGCTTCACTTGTACTGGGGCGGACTTAGAACCAAAGTATGAAAGGATGGATATTTTTTTAACAGAAAGAACAAAAAATTATATTATCATTTGTACTTCACTTAGATCTTAAAAATTTGAGAACTAGACTTTGGCGCCTACGGACTAGAAGTGGCGTTCAATTTTCAGTTTAAATTACAAGTGTGTCTGTGTGGCCTCGGCTCAAACACATTAGTGGGTTAATCTCGAATATGTTAGAGTGGGCTTATATGAAAAACACTCAAATTTTAATATAAAAATGAAAATGTTATAGAATAAAATGTTTTGACTCAAGGGTGTGCTCAAGCCTCCTGAGCACACCATATGCATCCGCCACTGGGTGGTAGTAGAGTTGCATACTTGCGTTATGATGTGGAATTTATATAAGACAATTTAACCTAATTGATGTTCAGATTTGAATAACTGTTAATGGAGACTAATGATATGTGAATTTTAACGATTCTGTGCATCTCACGTTATCTAAACTTTCTGCCATGATAAAGCCTCCATATGTCCGCAGTGCAGGAAATTATTTTGAAAGATAAATTCTGTGTGTCTGTGAGTGTGAAGTGTGCCCCCTCACACAGTTCTAGTTTTTACAAGACAGTTCAATAGAGAAAATTAAGGACCAGATAGCTCTTTGCTTTTACATGTCTTGCAGGACGACGGACATTTTGTTAATTAACCGAGTTTATCTCTATTACTTATCTAGTTACCAGCATAAAGTTATTAAATAGAATCTTACAGTTGCTCTCTGTCAACGTGGCATGCTTATTGTTGCGGGATCTGTTGGAATTGGATATTGTCTTAAGCTTTCCTGATCACGGTTTTCATCTTCTATTCGATCCTTTGTTGCAGGTATTCTAAAATCTAAATAGATATATACTAGGAAGGAGTCTCTCAAAAGATTTGAGATCTGTGAGAGTTCCAATTTTTTTGTCTGTTAGAATCTTTATTTTACAATATCCCTTGTTTAAATCTGCACATGTTCATCTAAATGCTTAAAGATTCAGTTCAGTTAAGTAACCTTTATTTTCATCAGAGGCTTCGCCTTAATGAAATCTTTGATGTAAAACGGCTCCAAATGTGCTATGCTACTTCCTTGATTGGGCGAGTTCCTTAAAGCTAAAAATATCTAGATTCTCATTACCTTATCCAATGTTCACATGGTCTTTGTTTCAGAGGGCCGTCTACGCCAGCTACTTTCGCAGCCGTACATCCTCTCTTTGGGCCAACATTTCCTGGGATATATGACAAGGATAGAGCTGTAAACCATTTATTCTATCCAGTATGTTTGCCAACTTTTATATTGTTCACACTCATCTTATTTCTTCTTTTTTTTATCTAAAATGTGATTCCTTGTTATTACAGGGGTTGTCCTTCACCTTTCCTGTTCCTACTAAGTACTCTGAATGCTTTAGTAATGGAGAAGGTATTGTTATCTACAATGATTTACACACAGTAAAAAAAGAAAAACAATATTTCTTGGAGCTTACTTTAGCTCTTGGCTGTTTGTAGCTGAATTACCGCTGGGGTTTCCAGATGGTACAACTCCAATCACATCTCGCATTAGTATATATGACTGTTCAATATATTGTAAAGTTGGAGTGGGTTCTTTATTGAGGAAGGCCTCTGTACATCCACTACCTGCTGGCAGCCTCTACGTACGTGGAAGAAGTGTATGCTAAGGTTATATTACAAGATTTACTATAAGATTCTTAAAAACATTAAGCACTGATCAAAGTCTCCCATCCTTATTATACCTGTAATGTTCACTTTACCATTTTGTAATGTATGCTCCGATGTTACTATATTATGTAATATAGTTTTGAATATGTGATGTTACCATTTTGTAGTGAAGTGCTATTTGTTACTTCATGACCATCCACAATTATATTCTTTAACTCATTCGTATTTAATTTTGGAGGTGGTTGTAGTATTTCTATCTAATTCCTAAAATTTTTGTTGAGCAGTTAGGTGCAGAAGTGTGGTTCACTGTAGGCCAACATCTCCATTTTGGTGCATCCCCTCATGTACAATCTGTTTAAAAGTTATATTTAATAAATAATATTTTTCTTGCTGTTTTAATAATACTCAAATGGCTAAAAAATAAGTTTCTTTCTATTTTAATAATACTCAAATAGCCAGACTGCACTCCTTGGCTTTTTTGTTACTTATATTAAGCTATGCTGCAATCTGCATTGATTGTGTGCAACTGTATGTAAATATAAAATTTCTTTTTATTTGCCGTTATCATTCTTCTTAATTTCTCATTATAATATTTTTTTTGCTAAATCATTATTAATATTTTTGTTATTGGATAAGTGAATGTTTTAATCATATTCTTGGTAAATTTTTCTTTGTCTTTTAATAGAAGTACTGCTACTATGAATCCTTTTCCGGTTTACTGTTATTTGGGTACAACTTTTCCATACTACCTTTTTTGTTTAGTTAAACTTAATAGTAACATGAATCTTTCATTTTTAGAAAAAAATGATAATAATTTCATCAAGTAGTTTAATTAACAATTCATTATAATAGTGTTACTAAATAATTATTGAGTTACTATATTTTTATATAATGGCTGATCAATGTTACCCTTGTACTATTAAAACTTGTCCTTATTGCACCGTTTGGATGGCACTGTTTGGATTCGATAACATATAATAGTGATATTTATTTGGGCCTAATATTATGTTATTTTTATCTATTTCTATGTAGTAATATTTTCTTTTAATAAAATACCATCACTTTTTGACAATTAAACTAAGAAGATAATGTTTTACTTGTAGCTGATGTTGATTTCTTAGTGAAGAGAAGCCATCATTTGTTTCAATTATACTATCATCTTAAAGCTGTGTTCTACTGCAGGATGTATGGACTGTTTTAGGCCGGCCCTGTGCAATCCATAAAAAAGAGGTACATATTATAAAAAAGTTTCTAAATTTTTATAGAGGGGCCAGTGTTGTATTTTTTTTATTTCTCGAGGGTTTTATCTGGATTATCCAAATATTGAATCATGGAACTGTATATTCTTTTTATGAATATAAATATAAAATAATTCTATAATTTTTTTATTTTGCAAATTCATGACTGATTAGTAGACGTTTCACTTTTTGATATAATGTTAACTGGTATTATAAAAGGCTTAAGCCATCAAATTGTTAGATCTGCACACTACTAATTGGTCCCATATTAGCATTTTGCTTGTGTCCAGGTCCAGAAGTTTTAAGAGGCTAATTGTTGTAATTGAATTTTCTCTTAGACAACTGGGTATCAATTGTGCTTCTGATCATCAGCTCCGCACGACCCTTAGTGGTGATTACTTCTACAATTATTTTACCCGTGGCTTTGAGATATCATTTGATGGGAAGGTATATGGTCCAGATGTTGTAGTGATCTTAATTTTTTATTTTCGTAATATTATGCATATTTACTCTTGCTCGTCAACCGGCCTGTTTTCATAACCAGACACATGGAATTAAGAAGTTTATTCTGCACTCCAAATATCCTGGGCATGCAGATTTCAATTCCTACTCAAAATGCAATTTTATTATCTGCAGTTTTGACTGTAAGTATCTATTTGCCCAAGATTTTGTTGTTGCTATCTAAGAACTGATTGGTTGTTGGTATTAGATGACGGTTCTTCTCAAAATGAGGTAATTGCATCTAAATGCAGTATTACACCTGGCACGAAATGGGAGCAAGTGAAGGTGAAGTTACTATTGCAGTGTTAATTACTATGGCAATATTGATTTGTGGTATAGTAATCATAAATTTATTTAATATTAGGTGCATATATGTATGTCTGCATCTCTGTGTGTGCACAATGCGGTTCCATTTAAATATGTGGAAATTTTGAGTAACAGTTTTAAAATTAAGTGTTAATTCTCATAGACACGAGTTCAAGAGATATAAAGTCTATTTTCTTATTGTATTTCTGGAAGTTGTTTAACAATTGTTCTCTTATTGGAGAATGGAAATCATTTTTGAGTTAAACAGTATTTTTTTGTGTGTTTAGTCTCACTTAAGCCAAAAAACATATTATAGGAGATACTTGGGGATTGTGGCCAAGCCCCTATTCAAGTACGCGACTCTTCTAGTCCTTTTGGTTCTACGTCTGTATATGGTTATCCTAGTGTTGCATTTGAGGTGAGTAAATAGTTTATATATTTCTCGTCCTTGAAGGTGTATCAGTTTTAGCTACTCCTGTACAGCCTCTGTTGATGTCCATAAGTTTTCCTTCATCTGGTTATGCTTGTTGCAAGCGGTCTATTTTCTAGATGAACTGATTGCTTACAAAAGGTTGGTTAATATTTTGCAGGTAATGAAGAATGGTTACATTGCAACTGTAACTCTCTTTAAGTCCTGATGGAATGTAAAAGGTTAGTTGGCTGCTATACATAGATTAAATGTGTAGGCTAAACATTTCTGTTTTTGATCTTATTATCTGCTTGGTTGGAAGGAATGAGATGAGTTGGCACAAAGGATGATGTACTATGCAGGCGTGCTACATTTTTATGATTGACTGAATGAAAAATTATGAACAATCTTGAAGAGAGGAGAGAAGTATGCAACAAGCAAGAGTTAAAGAAAATTAGCAGGAAGGAGTATGGAATCAAATTTATGAGTTGGGAGAAACAAATGAAAGTGCAAATATGTCAACCCGTGTCTCAAATACTACAAATACCACCGGGGCATCCCTTCCAACCAAACGGATCATCCATATTCCTGCAGTTCTTAGAAAGGCCATTGTCATTTTTTTACAGAGAAACAGATGGGGTTTGTGGTATTAAGCCCGGGTGAAGACAACCACTAGTAAATCCATATCAGCTAAGGAAGAATTGTATAGACTACAAAGAGGCAGCTGAGGATTAGACACCCGAAGGGATTACAAATTTTAGTGTACAGTATGTAATCATAAATTATTGATAATTAAACTTGTGAAATAATATACATTAGTCCTCTTGATATTATAGTTGAATCAAGATTTTAAAGAATTTTTAAGCATTTTTAAAGTTCATGAGTATTCTATTTAGATTTTCAAAAATTCTTCAAAATCCGGAGGTATTCAATTTGGATGGTAAAAAGTACATTAAAATCTGAGTATATTCAATTTGGATTTAAAAAAAATCTATCAAAATCTCAGGATATTCAATTTAAATTTGAAATATATCACTGAAATAAGTCGGTATTCAAACTTTCATGGATTTTGTTTTATTTAAAAAATATGTGGATTTTGATGGATTTGATAATACATTTTTAATCTTTTGAAATCTCACAAAAATACATGAGATTTTGAAGGAAATCTAAAAAACTTCACAAAATCATAAAGACTTGTAAACTTTTTTATCAACTCCGTCAAAATCCGCAAACTTTTAAAATCAACGAAAATCTTGTAAAATCCATGAATTATTATCGATCCTTCAAAATCTTAATTGAATACACCCCTAAGTGTATTAAAATGGGGAAAAAAATGCCAAAGCAATCATTTTATTGGTAAAATTGGCAAAAACAATAATATGACAATTTCGTTTTTAAAACGCATTGTGCCGGAGACAACAAAATTATGTGATTCATTATATCCTAGTGTTATTTTTACTATTATGTGTTAATTTTTTTTTATAAAACTATATATGATTAATATTTTAAGTTAAAATAAAATTTTATATCTTGTGAAGTAAAATTTTGATAATATTTATGAGATTGCCAAATAAAATAAAATCGATCGTTCTTTGCAAAATGTTGTCCAAGTGTAAATATTGAAAAAGAAAGTAAATGAAAGAAAAGAAAAAAGGAAAATCGGGGTAAACGTAAAACTATTTAAATCGATTTGACTCAGTATGTGAGGAAGAGAATTAGGGTTTGACGCTGCAGGGATGAAAAAGAATGAATCTTCCGATAAAGGGAAGCGTAAATTAGAGGATGATAATGATAGCGGTACTTACTCAAAAGATCTGAAGAGGAGCGAAGTATGTGAATTTATCATCCCTCTATCGTTTAATTTACTGTTATTTTTGTGTTTGTATTTATAATTCATCTGGCTATCATTATATTGTATTTTTGTATGTATTGTAGAATTTTGAGCTAGGAGACTATCCTGTACCTTGGGTACACTATCCACAATCTCCTGGTGATCGCTTACAGTTTTATACCGGTGGTTCATTTGTCGCTAAAGTTTACGATATAGCACGATCCGATTCCAAGAATTGTGAACCCGTCGAAGTTGTCCAACTACTTTGTTACTCTAGGTTGGCTATGGCCTTTTATAACATAAGGATGGTATGCATGTTTATTTTTTTGGATAATCATGTACTATTTTCACCAATATTGATATCTTTTTAGATACCATGCAATTTCTTTTTATATAATTACTTCTTAGTTACTCATTTTGTTATCATGCATACCTACAGGGTACACATTTTTGTGTTGTTAAAGTCCTCATGGCAACAGCACAAAACACACCGGCTTACACTAACTATGTTACTTTTGAAGCTGAAACGAATTCGGGGGGTTCCGTTACCTTCCAAACAAAAATACTTGTTTTTTACCATCCATGTCCCAAGATTCAGATTTTGTTTGTTAGGATCAAACCTGATTACAAACCGTCCAACAACTCCCAGCCTCCTGATTTGGATCACATTGCTCAAGTCGTTGAAGAACGCGCCCTCCTCTCTCGAGTCATCAATACCTATGCCATTGTATGTTTACAATTCCTTTTAAGTTTGGCCCTTGACTTTACTTTCCTTTTACGATTCATATATCTGAATGTCTGATCACTGCAGGACTCAGAATTGGATTCTCAATACTGTTTAGCCCGTTATCTCTCCCAGTTTGCTCTTGTTAGCCATGACGTCTTCGTGGTCCGTCTTTCATTCTTTACTGTACCTAAATAATTTTTTTTCTTTTTTTTTAATAAAAAAATCACATTATTTGTTATTCTCTGAAGAATCTTTTTGAAATTACACAAACAGTTGGATCAATTTGTTGTTGCAAAGCATGACATTGAGTCGCTCAAAGTTCTCGAGCTAGTAAAACTTGATTCCATGGTTCCAAGTTACCTTATCACTTTTGAAGCTTCCCTGCTTGCTGAGACTGATAGGAAAAGTGTTAAAACCTTCGAGACAAATATATGCATGCCTACCCTCTTTCCGACTACAACTATAGAGTTGAGGTCAGAAGCACGAGTGATTGCAGGTAACTTCCTCCTGTAATGAATCTAATTTTTCAATTTAACATGATGACGTGGTTTCCTAGTTCTTGTTTCCTCAATTGACTTCTGTATAGACTTTAAAATGTTACACCTGTGAAATGTTAAATTTTCTGCTTTTATTGGTATATATAAATAGATTAGAAGATACTACGGAAATCAAGGATTTGGTTGTTCATATGAAATGTGAATATGTTGTTGGATTTTGACCTTTTGTTCATAATCAAAATGTCTTGTTAAACCCCCTCCTTACTCACTACTGGTATATTATTTGCTTGTCACCGGATTCACGAGTCTCAATTTTGTAAACATACAGTATATGAGTATTGCTTTGTGTTATATATAGTTGGAGTTATGACAAAAATCTTGGAACACTGCTTGTATTATAAAGTTTATCGCGGAGAAGTTGGGAACTTGAATATTTTAAGATTGCTTTATTTTTTGGCTTATGAGATAGTATATTTATTAAATTTAGTGTACGTATATGATAGGGAAAGTGGTATGCTATCTTAATTTATAGGTATGTTCAATACCGAAATAATGTAGTCCTCTATAATCATGGCTCAAGAAGTTGGAGTACCCCCTGATAGTAAATTACACAACTCTGATATATTGTGGACTGAGAGTGCAAGTACCAGCAGACATAGTGAGCAATCTGATGGGAACTGGCATGGTAATGGTAATATTGCAAAAATTCATTGTACTAGTAAAAGTGAACTATCAAGGAAGATGGGTGGGACTCCCAGTCTTCTGTTTGGACTGCACCTGTTGTAAGTTGCATCAAGGAAGAACCGCATGTAAGCTGTTCGAAGGCACCAGCCTCATTGGGTAATAATTCTTGCTATAAGCAGCACCAAGTTGTATTTCTTCGGGTTCGCGCCCTTCAAACGAAAGTGTATTTTTCTTGATTGCCGACAAGATTCGTTTAGATGAGTGTTCGCCCTTGGTCTATGGTGATCAAGGGCCCAACTAACGCGTGAAACACTCCGCCTGGGGAGACGGTCGCAAGACCGAAACTCAAAGGAATTGGGCCTGCACAAGCGGGGGAGCATGTGGTTTAATTCGATACAATCCCCAAAACCTTACCGGCCCTTGACATATGAACAACAAAATATGTCCTTAATGGGATGGTACTTACTTTCATGCAGGTGCTGCATGTCGCCAGCTCGTGTCATGAGATGTCTGGTCAAGTCCTATAACGAGCGAAACCCTCGTTTTGTGTTGCTGAGATATGAAAGTCCAGCATTGTGAGTTACACTTGTTGGGAGGTTTAGGATACATATGATCATAGTATAAAATGACTTGTTAGGCACATTAAGTAGATTTTGTTTGCTTTTATTTCAACTGTAACAGTTCTTGATATGCATATTCCCTTTAACAGGGGTCAATTCGGAAGCCTGCTGCAAACCAACAGATGCAGTCGTGCAGAATACACCGCCGTAATCAATGTGCTAGCAGTTGCTTTCCAGCCATATATGTATCAAATACAGTATCTTTTTGTCATTTGTATAATTGGTTGCGGGTCCTCTATGAAAACTACCATAGAAACCGGGAAATTTTCGGACAGGAGCGCCTTTTAGTAATGCTGAAATGAAAGTAGATGTATCACCAATTGTTTTACACAAACATGAAGAAATTGAATTGACCCATTCTTTATTCTCAAACACTCTTCCGATCTTAGTATAATTACGATTTCAATTAGAATATCATATGTGGCCGGGGTCAGCATAGAATGAAAGTGATGGCCCTAATATTGGCTTTGCCAACTTTCTGGGTAGCGGGAGGAGAAAGGTGGACATGGGGACTCGGGGTCATTACAAAAAATAAGGCTAAATATAATTGCACAAATATAACCGGGATCAAATTCAACCACTTTCGCTTGAATTTAGAGACACGGCTAAATTCAACCATAGACGGTCGTATTTATATACGGTTGTATTTACGGGGTCGAGTTTAGCTTTATCAAAAAAATGGGGGAAATTATACCGATAGTCTATTTTTTTGACAATCTTAAATTCAACCGATTTCGGTCAAATTTGATATTTAAATAGCGGGAAATTTCCTACACTTTTAAAAAATTAGTTGAAAAAGTGGGTGGAAATTTCTCGTGTTGTACAAGACATGCCTGTACTATAACAAAACTAAGTCAAATTGACAGCTCTAAGAATTATCCATATGATAATCTAAATTTGCATTTTGTATTGTATTACTTGAGTCTGTAAAAGTGTAAATAAATTAGACTGGAGCATTTTTCTGTAAACATCCTTAAGCCTAAGAATAAATTATGGAATAAGATCATGAAGATCATGCCTTAGAGAAAGTGTTAAGAAACTTGAAGTTGAATAAATCTGTTTTGGGAAAAACATTCTAAGTCAAGAAATCTACAAGTCACAGATCAAGTCATATAGAGAAGTCATTCGAGAACTCCAGAATGACTTATCGACAAGTCAAAATTAGCTTATAGAGAAGTTTCAGAGATATCGACAAGTCAAATTAAAGATATGAAGATTGGAGATATTGACAAGTCATTTCTGCAATAGAGAATTCAAAGATATCGATAAGTCAAATTGAAAATGTGAAGATTGGAGATATCGAGAAGTAACCTATATTAACCTCGATATAAAAAACTAGAGATCTCGATATTAGCTTCAAGTACATAATGCAGACCAGTTAAATATCCAAGATTATCAATCAACAAATAAATCAATCACTGATTTGAAAAGTCTACAAAAGCAGCTTGAAGAGTACAAGATCAAATGCCAAGATTAACTGAAAAAGAAAAGTCACAGACATGCACGATTTGCAAAGATATACTAAGCCAAAAATGGAAAGCTTTAGAAAACTTAAAGTAGGGTTTAGTACATGCTATTGCATGTTGTGTAAAACCTGTGTTTACAGTTTTATAAAGTAAACACCGGATGCTTTGTTTGAAGTTGTAACGAACAAATCTAGAATTTCTTGTAACTCTCTCAAGATGGAAGCTGAGTTCTTTATCAACAAAGAACCCATAAATTTGTAGCAATAAATACTTGATTTTAATATAAAATTAAGTGAATTTTGAAGATAGTGTGTTTATGTGCATGTTTTATCATTTCTGTTCAACTATTTTATCTCTACAAATTAGATTACTTTGTTCACCATATCCATAACAGTTTAAAAGTTTAAAATATCCAAAAACACATTCACCCCCCTCTGTGTTGTATTTATTACCTAACAAGTGGTATCAGAGCAAAATCTGAAAACAAACAGATTAAAGATCTTGGAAGAATGGCCCTTTGACAGATCAAAATCCCTATCTTTGACAGATCTAACTATACATTATGGAAAAAGAAAATGATGCTGTTTATAAGGATTGCCAATCCACTATATGTTCAGATTCTTAAGAATGGCCCTCTCACCCCCATGGAAAGAGTTGGGGAATCTACAGATGGATACATGGTCATTCCAGCTCATTATACTCCTAAGAATCCCTCACAGTACACTGAACCTGAAAAGGAGAAAGTCTCTTTGGATAGTGGATTGAAGCTGATTTTAATAGAGTCACTTGATAATGTAATGTACAATAAAATTGTCAACTGTGACAGCCAAACAGATCTGGGAGAAGATAGAATCTCTATATAAAAGAACAGAGGAAGTTAGGTCAACCAAAGAAAGATTTTGGTATCTCAGTATGAGGGTTTTATGGCTAAATCAAAAGAAGGAATTACTGAAATTTTTGAGAGATTCAATAAGTTGATAAATGACTTGCAGCTACATGATAAATATTATGAGAATGAGGAGGTTAACCTAAAGTTCCTGCTAGCTCTTCCTGACCATCTTGAACAGAAAATATCAGCTACTAGAGAAGGAAGAGATCTAAGCAGAATGACTTTGGAAGTTCTATATGGAATCTTGAAAACTTATGAACTTGAGATGCTGCAAAGAAAGTCATTGAAAGCACACCATGGACATGTTGTTGATGGTTCCAGTGCTTTGACTGTACATGACAGAGAAGAAAGTGAAGATGAGCAAGATAATCAAGTTCCAGTTATTCAAGTTATGGAACAAAAGAATAAAGGACCTCAGAAGCAAGTTGACTATGATGAAACTTTTGCTCCAGTTGCAAGACTTGAAGCAATAAGGATCTTTCTTGCATTTGCTGCACACTCCAATTTCAAGGTGTATCAAATGGATGTGAAGAGTGCATTCCTTAATGGTGAGTTGGAAGAAGAAGTTTATATGTAACAACCACCTGGATTTGAAGATTCAGAATTTCCAAATTTTGTATACAAGTTACTCAAGGCTCTCTATGGACTAAAACAAGCACCTAGAGCTTGGTATGACACACAGTCAGAATTTTTGATTAAACATGGATTAATTAGAGATACTACTGACAAGACTCTCTTCTACAAGTATCATGGTAATTATATGATCCTAATTCAGATCTATGTGGATGATATTTTCTTTGGTTCTACAAATAAAAAGCGTTGTCAAAGATTCTCTAAGCTTATATAGAGTGAATATGAAATGAGTATGATGGGAGAATTGAGTTACTTTCTTGGACTTTAAGTCAGTCAAAGAAGTGATGGAATCTTCATCAGCCAAACTAAGTATGTCAAGTATTTGTTAAAGAAGTTTGGTATGGTTGATTGTTCACCTGCATCTACACCTATGTCTACATCTACCAAGTTGGATGAAGTTAAAAAAGGAAAAAGTGTAGACATTTCAGGTTGGAGTGGAATCATTGGATCTTTGTTGTACTTAACTGCAAGTAGACCAGACATCGTATTTGCAACATGTTGATGTGCAAGATTTCAAGCCAATCCAAAAGAAACACATTTGATGGCTGTGAAGATAATTTTCAAATATCTAAAGGGGACTCCAAACTTGGGATTATGGTATCTTAAGGGAATAAGTTTTGAAACTGTTGGATACAGAGATGCATATTTTGCTGGATGCAGGGTTGACAGAAAGAGCACTAGTGGAAGCTGTCAGTTTCTTGGACAAAGACTTGTATCTCGGTATAGCAAGAAACAACAATCTGTGTCAACTTTCACAGCCGAGGATGAATACATAGCTGCTGGAAGTTGTTGTACTCAAGTGCTTTGGATTAGAAATCAGCTAATGGATTATGGCCTAGTGCTACACAAAATTCTAATTATGTGTGACAATACTAGTGCTATATCTATTATGGATAATCCAGTTAATCATTCTAGAACAAAGCACATTGATGTAAGGTACCATTTTATTAGAGAACATGCTGACACACATACAAGCAAGAATCTAGAAGAAGTTGGTTCTTCAAAATTAGGACATTACATACACCTATACACACATACCATCAAGAATCTAGAAGAAGGAAACGTAAGGAGACTCGAATCGAGACTCCAATCGAAGAAAATGAAAGCGATGATGTACAATCGAGAGAGAAAAGGAGAAGAAGCGAGAGAAACCGGGAAGGACCGAGAGAGATTGAGGCTGAGAAGAAGTAGAAACAGGCTTGATGGATTTGGTTTATAAAGGCCAGGGGTATTTCAGTCTTTTAGAAATTAAAAACTGAATTTTTACTTATGTAATTTAAATGCCGAAAATCCTGAAACGAACTTGAAAAATACAAAACTTCCATGAAATATTTTGTAATAGTTCGAATTTCATTATTAAAATATAGAGTATAAAATTTTATTTCTCCCTATATTTTTAAAATAAATTTTGAGCGTATAGATTATTTTATACGAATTTTGCAAGTTACCACTCAAAAATCAATATAACTATTCTAAAATCATTTAAAAATACCAAATTAGCAAGATAAATCCGTCCATCATTTTTATAAAGTCTCTAGGGGTATTCTAAAAATAAAAAAATATACCTCATGATTTATATAATTTTAATTATTTTATATAAATATTTAAAAGCTCGTATACTCCTATTTTCACATAATAAAATATTTAGAATCGTTTAAAAATGGTTCGACCCCATAATCAAACACGTACAATTCATATATCACGTAATCACACATTCCATAACTAAACCTCGTACTTTCACTTAATTTCCATATTAAATCTTAATTATACTCACTCTTCCATTTTTAATATATACGTAAAATCCGATAATATTTATCGATCATTTCTTCACTTTATTCGTTTAACCGAATCGATACATGCGATCACATCATCACGTATTCACATAATTTCTCATGAAAATCATAACTCACTCATTTTTCTTTATTCCTCATAAATAATCATTTTCTAATAAAATGATACACGTACTCATTTACGTAGCACACGAAAACTGATATCGATCAAAATTTCATTTCGATGTTATATCAGCATCAATACATATACCACTTATAGGCGCATCAAATTAAAACAAAATAAATCCATATAATTATTTTCAATTTCACACAAATTCACACTTATTCAGAAAATACAATACGCGAATTTCCCGGATAATACATGGGGTGAATGTGTTTTCTTGCTTTTTAGGCTTTTCCAAAACTATTTGAAAATGGTGAACAAAGCAGTTTAAATTGTAGAGATATTGTGTTTAACATAATTAATAAAACATGCACAATAAACACAGTATTTTCAAAACTCACTTAACTTTGTATTAGAATTAAGTATGTCTTACTACAAATTTATGGGTTCTTTGTAAGTAAAGAACTCAGCTTCTATCTTGAGAGAGTACAAGAAAATCTAGATCTGTTTGTTACTTTTAAAAACAAAGGACCAGTGTTTACTTTATAAATTAGTAAACACGGGGTTTACACAACATGCAATAAGATGAACTAAACCCTATTTTAAGTTATCTCTAAAACTTTCTATTTCTGGCTTAGTAAATCCTTGCAAATCTTGTAAGTCTGTGACCTTCCTTTGTCAGTTAATCTTGGCCCTTGATCTTGCACTCTTCAAACTGCTTTTGTAGACTTTTCAATCTAAGTGATTAGATCGCTTGTTGATTGATAATCTTGATTTTTTAACTTGTCTGCATTATGTACTTGAGGTTTATATCGAGATCTCCAGTTTGACGTATAGAGAACTGACATCTCAATAAATATAATGGCTTATCGAGATCTCTGAGTTCTCTATAAGTGTTTTGACTTGTCGAGGTCTCTGAGTTCTCTATAAGTGAATTTGGCTTGTCGAGGTCTCTGAGTTCTCTATAAGTGTCTTTGACTTGTCGAGATCTCTGAGTTCTCTATAAGTGAACTTGGCTTGTCGAGGTCTCTGAGTTCTCTGAGTTCTCTATAAGTGTCTTTTACATGTCGAGATCTCTGAATTCTCTATAAGTGAACTTGGCTTGTCGAGATCTCCAAATCTCTGCATGCAGAAATGGCTAGTCAATATCTCTGAGATCTCTATATGCATTTTGACTTGTCGATATCTCTGAGATCTATAATGAGAAATTGACTTGTCGATATCTCTAATCTTTATATCTTCATTTTGACTTGTCAATATATCTAAGTTCTCTATATGCAGAAATGACTTGTCGATATCTCCAATCTTCATGTCTTCATTTTTACTTGTCGATATCTATGAGACTTCTCTATAAGCTATTTTGGACTTCTCGATATGTCATTCTGGAGTTCTCGAATGACTTCTCTATATGACTTGATCCATGACTTGTAGATATCTTGACTTAGAATATTTTTCCTAAAACAGATTTATTCAACTCCAAGGTTCTTCACCTTTTTTCTGAGACATGATCTTGTTGATCTTTTTTCAGAGTTTATTCTTAGGATTGCGACTGTTCATAAAAAAAATACTCCGGTCTGATCTTTAACATTTTTACATAATCAAGTAAGACAATACAAACTACATATTTAGACTATCATACAACTAAATCTTATGGTTGTCAATGTGACTTAGTCTTGTTATGATACAGGCATGTCTTGCACAACAAACTTCTTATCCAAAATTTTGGTGTTGTACTGCCAAAATAATCTCAACCGTTGATACGATATTTTTAAAAATAAACGATTAAGATTATATCTTGTTAGGAAAAATAAGACATGTAAAACTAAATTAAAAAATTCTTAATATAATCATAAATAAAAAATAATTACATTGTTTAACTATTATTCAAACACGAGAATGCAATATATGATTAGAGGTTCAACCAATCATAAATAAAAAGGGATTATATAATTCTACCACTATTCAAACAATCCAATATTAATTATGATACGGTGAAATCGCAGATGGAATATGATTAGATATTATACTATATTTAGCTATATAATATATATCGCCAAAAAAGTAATTCAAGTAAATATCCGCATAATCCTCACTATCTTTATATTTGTTGCAACAATATTGTATCAGAATACCAAAAATAAAAATATTATTAAAACAATATCAAAAATAACTATATATATACATTAAAGTTTTATATTATATAACATTTTAAAAAATAGAAAAATAAAATTTTATAAAATCGTGCATCGCACGTACTAGAAGTTCGTCTATATAAACATGCGTGTGTGCGTGTGCGCGCACACATATATCT
The DNA here is from genome assembly GCF_009905375.1 of Apium graveolens. Taxonomy (NCBI): domain Eukaryota; kingdom Viridiplantae; phylum Streptophyta; class Magnoliopsida; order Apiales; family Apiaceae; genus Apium; species Apium graveolens. The sequence continues at coordinate 18,458,155 of NC_133651.1, forward strand.
AATATATATATATATATTCAAAAATTAATAAAATTTAATACAAAAAAATGAAAGCATAAAATTAAATAAAATTTAAAAAATAGCGAACCTTCGCTCATTATTAATGCTACTTTAAAACACGTGTGATGCACCTTTGTTTAAAATTGTATAATTTTGGGATATTCTCTACGATACCATTGTAGTTTAGACTTTTATTATTGGTATCAAGGGGTGTAATCGAGCCGAGCCGAGTCAAATACTGTCTAGGCTCGCTCTATTAAAAAGTTCGGGCTCAATCTCGAGCTCGAGTCCGACCGAGCCTATAATTTTGAGCTCGAAACTCGGCTTATAAAAAGTTCGATAAGCTCAAGTTCGACTTCATAACTCGAATCGATTTCACTAAGGGTCCGTTTGGGATTTCTTAAAAAATGTAACTTATAATTTAAAGTTGAAAAGTGTCGTATAAGTGATATGAACATCTTAACTTATAAGTTATTTAGAAGTTTGGATAATTTTACTTATATGTTGTTATAAGTTGATCATGTTTTTGGTAAATCGTAACTTATAAGTTATAATTTTTTGAAACAAAATTTAAGTATAAATTATAAATTACATGAATTGATAATTTTAATATATGAATAATAAATTTTAATATATAAATTATGGGAATCAATAAGTAAATTCCATAGATTTTTAAACTTTTTTTGTCAGTATTTAAATTTTAATTGACTTGTAAATGTCACAATTACTCAATTATAAAAATAAACTAATGAACTTGAGCCCGATTCTAATTGATTTATAAGTTAAAATAAAACATAATTACCGAATGTCATTATAGTGTTTGTATAGGCTTCCCTACCAAAATTATAAATTTGAATGCTCAAATTACCACTCCTCCAACTTTAAATTTGTCACCGCATAAGTGATTATTAACTACATTTAAAAAGATTGTCAAACGATTGAAATAAAGTGCAAACGTGCCTTTACTCGTTTAAGTTGGGTCACGTGGAGAGCCAAACACACACTATAAATTATGACAAAAGTTCGAAATAAGATAGCTCGGCTTAAACTCGATTCGATTCAATATATAAAATATAAATAAAACATTAAATATTAAATATTAATATCAAAATATATTTATAATAAAAAATTAAAAAACAATAAAGGCTCGATAATGCTTGCGGGCTTAAGAGCTTGGTTGTTTGAAGCTCGAGTTTGACTCGGTAAAGAATTCAAGTAGCTCGAGCTCGGCTCGATTATTACCGAGCTGAATTTGAATATTTTAAGAGCCGAACTCGAGTAGTTCACGAACCGTTTAATGCATTTACGCCCCTAGATATCACCATTAATCTGACTTCTACTTTTGGTACCCTTATCAAAACTTTGAACTTAATCTATATTATCTTAAAGGCTACTATTGCCCATTTAAGATTTACCCATTAATTTACCCATGACCCATGATCCATGACCCATTTTATTTTTTTTACACATAAAACTTTATATTATACACATATCCATGGATCTTTCATATTAAAATCCATCTTAACATATATAGAAACTAACCCCACATATCCATCTATACACTTCCCTGATTATAGCAACTAATTACTACGTTCAAATTTTTTTGAATTAAAACCACAACCATATTATTGTATCAGTTTTATCTTTCCAAAATATTCAAATTCATGAATCTGTATTACCTCTCACAATTTCTTCTCTATTATCTTTGTGAATATGCAATATATATATATGTGTATGTGTGTGTGTGTGTTTATCCATGTATTTGATTTCTTTGCTTATATGATACTCACAATTTCACAATTTTGAATGGTTATATTGCAGATGAGTACCAATGACTGCTTGTGAGAAACGTTTAATCATTGTATTTCATTAATGATTCAAAAGTATGCTCATATTATCATTGTTTTTTTTCTTATACTATTTTGTTATTATTTTTCATGAATCTTTTGATATATTTCGATTGCGGCTGGGATGCACAATCGAGTGCCCTTTTATTCTTATCATGATTCAATTAATTTTTTGATTATGTAAAAACTTAAATTTTGCACTGCAACTGTTTGATGTTAGATCTAAATAACTCCGTTTTGATTTTTTTATTTTCTTGCATAATGGTATTAATATGAAAGATGATGAAGTGGAATAAGGTATCTAGGCTGTATTTGATAAGGTACATATATGCTATTGTATGTATTTCGGTTATGGTATAAAGTTAATGAGTGTAGATTTATTGATATTATGTATGTTTGTATTTCAGCTCTATTTGTAACTAAAATTACATGAAATGGTTATTTGCTGTTATAATGCAAGATCATAATTTCCTATTGCCTGCTATTTCATCACGAATCAATAGAATCAGAAATGCTTACATATCGCCATATTTCATCACAAATTATATAAATTCTGAATGTGTAAGCCTTATTTTCTGTAAGTTGAACAACCTTGAAAATGATTTGATTTTGTTGATCAATAACTACTTCAGTTTTTTACACGAAAGTTATATAAAAATCATAAGTATTTAGATATTTAAATTTATAGATTTCTCTTTTCTTGCAGGAGTTAGATGGAGGCAAATGAGCAAAAAGAAGGGAAGTTAAAGGAATATAAACTTTTAAAGGTATAGAACAGAGACCATAATTTAGCATATTGTTGGTGGGATGATTATTTAGTATGTTTTCCAACAACTCCATTTGTGCAACATTTAGTAATTACCTGGATTATCATGTTTCAACTTGCAAGTTTATTTTAATCGGGTCTTATGTTGGCTTGGAAAAGTGAAAATCTTCTTTTTTTTCGCTTGGATGACATATTTTCGCTTCTTATGTAGTTTAGTAGGTTGCCCCTGCATAAGCACAAACATGATTGTTCGGAAGACAGCAGTGCTATCTCTATATGCGCGTTGTATATGTCTAAACTATTTCATGAGGTAAGCCTGATAAGAAATAATTTTAGTTGATTTATGTTTATTTCTCCATAACACAACATGCGACAAGTTTGAGGTGAAAATAAATATTAAGTAAAATAGAACCAGAAAATGAAGTATGGAAGTCCAAATTGTCCGGTAAAAAATATTTAATATAACAAATTCGAGAAGTCCTGAAACTGGCCTATGCAAATGATATGGCTATATGGTGTAAATCATTAAGGAATGTATTAGTCCAATAAATATTAGAGAGAGAACTAAAATCAGTTGCTTCTTTTTTCTATATAGATTTTGGTAGTCATTGAGTAAAAGAAAAAAATAAGTTGTGGGAGTGATAGACAGATCATAGCAATTAATGAGATAATGAGAGAATTGTATTTTATACATTTATTAGCAGATAAACATATATGTAAATTTGTAACTAATGTTTGTTTCATATGATTTTTGAAAATAATTTTTTATAACAGATTTTAAATACGGGAGAACAAGAGGGTTTGCAAGTTTTAAATTATTTTTCCCACAATTTACATGCTTATTCTTCATTTAATTTTTTCCAGTAGCTTTAAACTATATACTAAGTCTTCCATATTATCTCGCTACCTGCATCTTACTTTCTTCTAGACAACTGACCACATTATTACAATTTTTTATTTCATACAGACCAAAACCTTTCTCACTGCAAACTCTATTGTGTGAAACGGAACTTGCAATTACTATCACTTGATGTAGAGTTTTGTGTGCACATATTCATATAACCTTTGGTTTATTTAATAATTATGCTCCTGGAGAGTTTGACTTCCATTCTACTGATCTTTGAATTTGTTTGACAGGTGCAACAAGCTCCACTCACCAACAAAACATCTAAGTTACTCTTTTAAGGCCAAACTTGCAAATTCTTCAAGGTCTTCACTAACCGGTCATATATTTTATTATTTATTTGAAAACAATTTGATTAGTATATATTGGTGATGTGAAGCATGTTTGAAGTAGTATAATTTAATTATTTATATTGACATAGTGTATGATTCATAGTCCAGATATAAAAAAATCAATCCCTAAATTTGTCAAAATGAGTGTCATAATACTACACGTTTTTAGTTTGTTCTAAAAAATTCCGATATGAATTGTGAAATTAGTATGATCATTCAGCGCGGAAGGCATCTATTTGGTCTCCAAGCCACTTGAGAAGAGTTTTGAGTTTGGTAACAAGTTTAAACTTGAGAGAAAAATATACTGTAGTTGGCTAGGTCTTTAGGACTACAATATAGACAAATTAGAATTTGGTTGGAGAACAGGAGGGCTAGCTGGAAGACTAAGCAATTAGAGAGAGACTTGAATATTCTCAAGATAAAATATGATGCTCTTAGGGCTGATAATGATTCCCTTTGGTCTAATAACAAGAAACTGGACGGAGAGGTATAACATTACAAGTAATAATTTTCTATAATTGTGTAGGAAAGAAACTTTATATATTGATGATATTAAATTCTACTCTTAATAAATTAATCTTAACGAAATTGTCCCATTTTATACCATGAGAATATGATTATCAACCTCAATAGAGAAACTCCGGAAGGTCCTTGGAGTAAGGGAAGTGAAAATATAAGTGATGTCAACACTAGCTACCACACATACTCAAATTATTCAAATTAAAGTACTATAATTCTAATTCCTGCAAGGATATTACCTTCACAAATTCCATCATTCATAATATACATTTCTCATTTAATATATCCAACAACTTAAAATTGAGTATTACAAGACTTTAATATTAATGTAAAGTTAACATTATCATATATGTCATGTGTACCTCAAGTATTACTACAAAATTTATCATTTACACCAGACCTTTTGCATGCTTATCAAAGACTCAATCAAACAATTTTGGACCCCCTGTTTCTGGCCATGACATGATTAGCAAACTTTTTATTCATTGCCAACATTTATATCACTATTGATGATTTAAGTTGAACCTGTTAATCACCTAAATGACAACACATGATTACAGTGCATAAGTGAATTATTATTAATTTTTATTTATCTTGGAATTTGTAACTATCAGATACTAATACATAGATCAACACTAGCTTTATTTTTGCATGCATTCATTCTGGTAAAATCTAAAAGTGTGGTCTTGATATCTTAAATGTACTTTTCTATTAGTTAACACACATTTTTTGCATACTAATACCACAAGCACCGTAAACAAAATTAATTGTTATTTTTATCAACATTGTGTTTGTGTTTAGTAACAAACATAAGCACCGTAATATTATGGTGTTAGTTGAATTTTTAACTTTATTTTGATTTATCATGTGATATTTGCAGGAGATCGACTCAGCAATGGAAGTTCTTAAATGTTAGATTTTTGTATAATTAGACTCCTAAAGAGTAAGACTCGACAATGGAAGTTCTTCACCAAATTCTCAATTTCTAGAGTATCAGCGCGTATACACAAATCTCCTCGCAATTATGAAAAGAATGGTCAATTTTTCATAATGATGATCTTTTGAGTGCAAATACAGTCAAATGATGGATAGTGAAAGTCTCAAGTTCATCTCTGAAGTTCTTGGAATGAACTTTGTTTATTTGAATGAGAAGATAGTCAATAGTGAAAAGTCTGTAATTCTGCTGTCTATGGGAGTTGTTGTCTAACAACTTTTATGTTACGATAAACTCATGTGTTAAGATTGGCAATGCTAGTGAGTGCCTTCTACTAGAATCACATGTGTACTTTCTGAGATTGTCGTCATAGAACCTACTAATCATGAATTACCCAAGCAAGAATGTGTAGGCATGTTTCACCTTTAAAATGGTTTTGTTTAGCATATCTGCAGACCCATCATTCTCTTTTAAGTTGTCCCTAGAATTTTCTTAGCAAGTGTGTGTATGGCTATTTAGTTTTAACACTTTTAACTTATTAGAGAAAAATAATGATAATGATAAAAAGTATGTCATATGAGTATGAACAAAGTTACTAAATCTGTTAGCAAATTTACACTTGGACAATAATTATTTGTACAAATTATTTAAATCTATCATACTTGAGTACAAATTGTTTTATTGATAATTATATATAATGATTTTTTTTACTACTATCTTTTGAACTTAATTGTACTTCCACTTCAAAAGATTTTTTATAAACTTACTTGATACATATAAAAAAATTGAGAATATGTGAAGTGAATTAGAAAATAATAATATTATTTTAAATTTATCTTTAAAAAAATATACATCAATCTCAAAAATTATTTTTAAAAATAATAAATATTTCATTTCAGATAGGGCTTATCATCGGTACATTAAATTTCTTAACACATGTTTGAGTGTAAATTTTTTAAACAATACTAATATAAATGAATCAAAATATTTTAATCAAGTGGTGTTCTCTTTTATATGTTGTAAGGTGACCTTTTACAGCATTTTCAGTTTTTTGCTTCAATCAAATATTTTAATTATACTACATATAATTTAATTAAAAATAAACTAATATTAATACATACCTATGAATATATATATATAATAGAAATTGAAATATTTATATTTTTAACTATAATATATTTTTAAAATTAAATTATTAAATATATAATTATATTATTTTAATATGCGCCAACATAAAAGAAAGTTTTCTGTTAAACTCAAGTGGATATTTAATTTGAGTTACAATAATTGAATATGTATACGTAAATATTTATACATGTATTTCTAATATTAAAAAAATATAAAATTAATGATCAAAATAAAACGCTCAATGCAAAAATAAAGATAGAAATATCATGATAGAAAAAATATTGTTGAACAAGTTAATATTTTTCATTTTAGTATTTAAGATTTATTGGTTGCAAATATCTTTAAAAAATTAAAGTAAAATAATTGTTTTTTGAATTAAGCGCATATATCTTATAAAAATAAAAAAACTGTAATTATATCACTTATTTCTTAGAACTTAAAAGTTATGCTATATGGAAATAATTTTTTTTTAATAAAAATAGAAAAATAGCTTTTGAAAAGACTTTCTTTGAAGTATTAATTATACTTCATTATCATTGTAATTGGTGAATTATGATAAACTGTATAAAATAATATTTTTCTTATAAGAAAATAAATATTCATTTATTTTTTCGTCCACTAATATTCATTTTATATATATAAAATTAAAAATTTTATAAGAAGAGGTAACTAATATTTAATTTTTTAGCTTAAATCTTTCGTAATCAAGAGTGTTTATTGTATATTTTTAAATGTTACAATATATATATATATATTAATATTTATATAAGAAGAAATCACCAATAAAAAATTATTATATTACATTTGGTAATAATAAATTTTGCTTTGAACAATTATAAAAAGAAACAATAGCTGATTAATCCATCTATTTTGGAGATACAATCACGTTATTTGTTGAAAATGCAGCACAAAGTTGAAACTGTTTGAGCTATGGACCATAATTGCAATACCCTAAAAACTTTTATCATTAAATTAATATTCTTGCCCTCACTAATAAAGGATAGAAAACCAAAACTCTCAGTAAGGAGAGACTACAACCAAATTGAACTTACAAAATAAAAGCAAGGCTTAGATCTACAAAACAAAGTCACAAAAATAAGAAAACCCGGACCCCTCGAAAACGAAGAAGCACATGCTTGATTGGAAATGTTAGAAAATCCAGATACTCTCATGATTAATAACAAGACTAAGAAAACTGAAAGAAAATAAAGAGATTGGGGTTTTTCACTAGAGAATATCGGCGAAAACCCAGGCTGCTATATTTGAGAAAGAGAAGGGGATGCAGAGAGAAACTTAAATTGACACGTCTCTAATAAACATTTTTAATTACAAAATAGAAACCATCACTAAAAATGTTATTTTAATTTGATTTAAAATTTTAAATTATTGAGAAATAAATTTAAGCAACAAATTAATGTGATCTAAATAAAATAGCCTAAATTGCCACATCGCCAATGACACATCATTTTGGAACCCATTTTTGAAACCCATTTTTGAAACCAATTTTGGGTACCTAGCACTACACTTAAAATATTTAGTGATAGAAAATGAGGCGGCGTTGAAAAGAAAGTTGAAAAACCGTAAATTAATATTTTATTTTAGTCTTACTCTAATTTCAAAATTATTTTATATCTTCTTTTATATCTCTTTAGTTGCAGAATACGAGACGTCGTCGAAGATGATGCCGAGAAATTGTCAATAAATATCTTATTTTGATTTTATTCCAATTTCAAAATTATTGTATATACTAGATTATACTTTTTAGTTATAGAATACGCGGCCATCGTCGAAAACAAAACCGAGAAATATTCAATGAATATTTTATTTTAATTTTATTCCAATATCAAATTTATTATATATCCTCTTTATATCTTTTTGGTTGTAGAATACGAGGCGTCATTTTCGATGCTGCCGAGAAACTATCAATAAATATTTTATCTTAATATTATTTTAATTTTAAAATTATTGTATATCCTCTATTATACTTTTAAGTTATTGATTACGAAGCATCGTTGAATACGAGAATGAGAATTAATTAATTAATATCTTATTTTGATTTTATTCCAATTTAAAATTATTGTAAATCCTATTTTATACTTTTTTAGTTGTTGAACACGAGGCATTGTCTTCGTCTGAGAAACTATCATTAAATATCTAATCTTGAGTTTATTATAATTTCAAAATTATTATATATCCTCTCTTATACTTTTTAGTGATAGAATATGAAGTATCATCGAAAAGGAAGTCGACTAACAATTAATTAATATATTATTTTGATTTTATTCCAATTTCAAAATTATTGTACGTCCTATTTTATACCCTTTTAGTTGATTAATACGAGGCGTCACATTCGACGATGTCGAGAAACTATCAATAAATTTATTATTTTGATGTTATTCTAATTTTAAAATTATTGTATATCCTCTACTATAATTTTTAGTTGTAAAATACGAGGCGTCCTTGAAAACGAAGCCGAGAAACAATCAACTAATAACATATTTGATTTTATTCCAATTTCTAAATTATGTAATTCCCCTTTGATTCCATTTTAGTTACAAAATATAAGGCGTCGACCGACGACGCAGAGAAGCTGTTAATAAATATTTGGTGTATCCTCTATTATATCTTTTTAGTGATAAAATACGAGGCGTCGTCGAAGACGACGACGAGTAATTATTAATAAATATCTGATTTTAATTTTAGTCAAATTTCAAAATTATTGAGAAAAAAATTAAACAAAAAATTAACATGATCTGATTTTTATAAAATGTAATGACCGAAATTGTGAACTACAAAATTTTGCATTATTTTTTAATTCATATTTTTTGTTAAATATACATATTTTAGTACTTGAAATATATATATTAAGATATATATATATATATATATTTGATGAATTGTGGATATTCATAGAACATACTTCACAAAATAATATATTTTATAGTGTTTTGATTGTAGAACATAAGTGGTCTCCGAGGTCTCCGATTAAATAATGGTCTTCATAGAAATTTCCTATATCTATACATAAGGAAAATAAAAAAACAACTTATTTTGTTTATACATAACTTAATTATTTTATTTCAACAATACTTAAAAAAGTTTATTTGACATAGTACGAGATCATATTTCTCAGGCATTAAATTATGGGATTTCTTACACATTTGTTTAACATTTAGGGATTTCTTAGATGTACATATAGGCGTACCATAATATTATTATCATCTTAATAAGGATCGAGAATAGTGATGAATCGTGTAACATCTAAGCATTCAATTTCCATCTACACACAACAACAAAAAAGAAGATTTTAGTATTGTAAGGATGTTTGAGATAGATGAAGGTGTTACATTAGTATCTTAAATGCAAAATATATCGTTTACATCTTCATCTTGCCCATTTTCTATTTTGTTCTTCTCCAAATCCTCCGTTACAAGATCGTAAAATGTTATCAGATCGTACTCTGTTATTGCAGTTTAATTGGTAAACACTTTGCATGTAAATTAACAAAACAACAAATATGTACCTTCATGAGATGCAGCACTTAAATTTTTTCTTCCACACTGTATTTATCAAATACCTATGTCACAATATAGACATTATATGCGTATTATAAGTACAAATTGGATTGCAACATATTTGTTCTGTGTTTAACTATTCTATGGATTGCTCAAATGCATGATTGTAACATTTGGTACAAAATATTCTATCAACTCAAACTCAATCCCCAAATTTTAAATATACTTCATTTCGTCTATAAATGTTAAATCATTATATGTTTACTTAATAGCCATTTAATTTTATGATATGAAGAACATGCATGGATGAATAAAATCAGATTTGAACAATTACTTAATCACTCATCACTAATGTTCAACACCCTAAAGATATACACAAAAGTATCATATGCAATACCATATGTGGAAAAAAATCAATGATGTAAGGGTGCATATAGAGGAGTAAGTAACAAAATGGACCCGGTGAATAACAATAACCCTGTTTTTATTCAAATGATAGTTACTCTGTAGTTGTAGTAAAAATAATAACTGGAACTTTTTATTGCATGATAAAAGAATAGGAGATGTGTCAATTGTATTTTAATTTGGCCAGAATTTGGTATCTATACATTTTTTTCATAAAATTAAACCACATTAAGTAATTTATGTTATTATCTAATTTGAAACTTTCATTTTCTCTTATATATTAGCAACAAAAAATAAAACTAACATCATATCGCAACTATTTGTGACAATATTATTTGAGATACTTATACGAAAAATCAACACCATGATTTTCAGCGAAAAATAAAATATTCAAATAATAAAAAGAAATGGAAAAATAATTTATTTGGTGCTAATCGTAAAAAATAATAAAATTAATATTTTTTTTGCTAGCACGCGTAGCGCGCGTGCAAAGGTCCCTAGTTTTGTAACATGGATGAATAGTTTATGTTATTTTGTTTTAGCTCGTTTCAATAGTATAATTTTTTAGCCGATTCAATAGTATTTATTATTTTGTCTTAACTCGAGATATATTATATCAATTAAATCCAACTAATTAATTTAGTTTACTTTAAATTAATTTTAATACGGATCAATAATATAATTTTGCTTTTACTTGATGAAAAGTTTAAATTATTTTGTTTTATCTTGAAATTACTATACTGTACCTAGCAACAAACTAATTTTCAATAGATATTTATGATATTTATATAATATATCACCATCACCATCATTATTATTATTATTATTATTATTATTATTATTATTATTATTATCATTATTATTATTATTATTATATGGATACTAGTATATAACCCGTGCGATGCACGGGCATTTTTATCATTATATATTTTAAGTTCTAATTTTAATATGTTGCTGGAAGGATTCAAACCTTATACCTCTTAAAGAATATTAATTTTTTTATAATTTTAATATGTTGCTACCAGGATTCAAACCTTATACCTCTTAAATAGTACTAATTCTTAAGAATAAATTTAACGGTTCTTATCGATTTGATCTGACGACTCTGGATTAAGTGATCCATGACCAACGACCACAAACAACCAAGCTTTTAATATTTCGTATTTAATATAATAACTAGTATATAACTCGCCCAGTTGTTTTTATCATTATATGTTGTAAATTCTAATTTTAATATGTTGCTGACAGGATTCGAACCCTATACCTCTTAAATAATGCTATTTTTTTTACAATTTTAATATGTTACCGACAAGATTCGAACTTTATATCTCTTAAATAATACTAATTTTTAAAAATATATCTAACGAGTCGATTTGATCTGACGACTCTGGATTGAATGATCAATAATCAATGACCAATAACCACCAACAACCAAACTTTTAATATTTCGTTTATAATATAATAATATAAATAGATATTCAAATTGGTAGAATAAGTTAGTTTTAATATCGATATTAAAAAAATTAATTGTTACTGTACCAACCAAATTAGTAATTTTAATATATTTATTTTTTAAATTTTTGATTTAGTTATGTTAACCCCAAAGAGAATTAGGGTTTGAGACAAGGATGAAAACGAATTTGAAATCATATTTGCGGTTTAAAGAGCTGAATAGGAGTAAATTAAAGCGTAAATTAGATGCAGAAGAAGAGGAAAATTGTCGTGGGTTTTATGAAGCCCTGAAGAGGAGCGAGGTATGTGAATTCATCATCCCTCTACCGTTTAATTTTTGTGTTTGTGTTTATTATTCATTGGGGCTATCATCATATTGTATGTATTGTAGAATTTTGATGTCGGAGGCTATCGTGCATCTTGGGCACACCGTCCACGATTTCCTGGTGATCGCAAAAGGTTTATAAATGGTGTTCCATCTGTCGCTCAAATTTATGATGCATCACGCCCGAATAATGCCGGTTGTGAAGGCATCATGCTTGATCGCCTACTTTGTTTCTCTAGGTTGGTTATGACCTTTTATAACATTAGGATGGTAAGTATGTTTATGTTTGCGGATCATGTACTATGAAGGGTGCATTTCAGATTTTAAAGGATTGATAATAATCCATAAATTTTAAAATATTTTCTTTGATTTTAATTGTTCGTATTTTTTGGCAAAGTTGATTAAAAAAATTTGCAGAGTCCAGTTGATTTTGTGAAATCTCCAGAAGTCCTCCAAAATCTCATGTATTTTAAAGAGATTTTAAAATATTAAAAATGAACTAGCAAATCCATCAAAATCCTTAAGATTTTCAAATAAAAAAAATCCACGGACTTTTGAATACCATCAAATTTTGATGGACTTTTAAAAATCTAAATTGAATACCGCCAGATTTCGGTAGACTTTTTAAAATCTAAATCCAATACACTCGGATTTTAAAAGACTTTTTCTAATCTATTGAAATTAGATTTTAAAGGATTTTTTAAAATCCTAATTGAATACCTCTTGATTTCAATAATCCAAAAAAATCCTTCAAAATCTTGATTGAATACACCCCTCTATATTAACAATTACGTATCTAAATTTCTCTTTTGTTAGATTGTGTATGTATTTCGATTCATCTTTTGGTTTATATACATTTCAGGATGAATGTATATTATTCTAATGTAAATACAATTCCTTGTTTGCTACTCATTTTAATACTATGCATACACAGGGTACACACTTTCGCGTTGTCAACGTCCTCATTATTGAGCATAAGGAGGCTGCATCACCTGATCAGACAGCTGGCATTACTAATAACAGAATTGACAGATAGAATTGACAGCTAATCAGTTAGTTAGAATGTTAGCACTACTTCTCTATATATAGTCATTATGTACCAAAAAATGAAATATAACTTTTACTTTTTATGCTAAACATTTTCAATACATTTTTTTCTCTAAATCATGTCTTTGTTCTCTGCAATTCATCTCTGCATTTTCATTACTTAGCAAAGAAGACAGCTGAGTTTAATATGGTATCAGAGCTAAACTTCTTCAATGACGATTGTTCCGCATCTGCAAACGTATCTACATCTTACAGATTCAGGTGTATTCTAATCAATTAAATCTCTGAAATCGATAGTTTCATCTTACGATTTGCTTCATCATCGATAGTTTATGTTCCTAAATCTCTCTGAATTATTGTGTGTTGATGTACAGTTTCATTTACATCAGTTGATTGATAGTTTTAATCTCTAAGTTGAATGATAGATATCAATATCAGTCTGAATACTGCTATGAGGAAAAACTAATCTAGTTTGTTTAGCTAGAGGACACACTTGACAAACAAGGTTTGAACAAGAAGATTTCAGACTTGATAAAGCTGGTATGAATTTGAGTCTATGAAAAGGAACATGACCCAATCTGAGATGCCAAATGCTAGCATCCTCCTTAACACTGAGAAGACTGGTTCTGGTAACTGAATCTTGAGTAGAAGAAGTCCTGTAAAGTCCACTTTGATATTTACCAAGAAGAATTGGATTCCTTTTCAGCAAAGGGTCCTGTAGCAAACAGTCAGTGCCATTAAAAGTGACTGAACATTTCATATCAGTACATAACTTGTGAACTGAAATCAGATTGTACTGAAATAAAGGAATATGCAAAATATTATGCAGAACCATGTCCTGTACTTTGACAGATCCAGTATGCATTATAGGAATCTGCCTTCCATCTGGAACTACAATGAATTCAGAGGGACCAATAACTGGTTTATAGGTAAGAAACATGCTCAAGTTTGAACAAATATGGTCAGTTGCACCACTATCAAGCAACCATTCAGTATTAAAGATGTTGTCAGCTAGCAAACAGATCTTACCAGCCAACATAACATGATGAGTAGAATCCTGTGATTCTGTAGAAATAGTCTTTTTGTTAAGAAGCTCCATAAGCTGTTCATACTGAGCCAGAGAAATGGTAGGATTAGCAGAAGAGGATAGAGATGCATTTGATGTGTCGGCACCAGAATGAGTATGAGAAACTGCAACAAACTTTTTATCCTTATTGTTCTTGAAGTTTGGAGGATATCCGTGTACTTTAAAACACCTTTCAACACTGTGTCCAGCAATGTTGCAGTGAGTGCAAAAATAATTGTTTCCCTTCTTAAATCCAGAATTAGACCCATTCCTAGTTGAACCAGTGCCACCAGCAGAATAAGATGACCTTTGAGAATAAGATGCTCCTGGCCTAAAATGCCTTTTATTATCAGCAACAAAAGCCAGAGATTCAGTTTGTGCACTTAGAGTAGACAACTCTTGATGCCTTTCTTCTTGAGCAAACATTCTTAAGGCATTTGAGAGACTAGGCAAAGGTTGCTGCATCAAGATATTGCCTCTTACATTAGCAAATTTATCAGTAAGTTTCATCATAAATTGCAATAACCTTTGATCCTGTTGCATTTGCAATACTTTTTGTGACACATTACAAGTACATTTATTGCAGGTACAGCAAGGTATAGGACTAATATCATTCATAGCATCCCACAAAGCTTTAATTTCTGTAAACAAATCTGAAACACTCTTAGATCCTTGACTGAGGTCAGCAAGTTGTTGTTCAATAGAGTAGATTTGTGTCATAGATGCATAACCAAACCTTTCTTCCAAATCAAGCCAAATCTCTCGAGCTGTTTTGAAAAACATAACACTGCGAGATATAGATTCATCTAAGCTATTCAGTAACCATGAACAAACCAAATCATTGCATCGTTCCCAGGTTTTGAACTCAACAGTTCCAACATTAGGTTTCATGACTGTTCCATCAACAAAACAAAGCTTATTTTTAGCAGATAAGCTTAGCATGATAGAACGTTTCCGATTACTATAGCCTGTTCCATTAAATTTGACAGATACAAGTTGTGAAATGTTTGCATCTGAAGGATGAATGTAAAGAACACTAGACGGATCTGGACCGGGAGATGATACAAGAGGTCTTGTCCATGGATTAATACTACTTGACGCCATTGAATCAATCGATTTAGAGGGATTTAGAGGGGATATTGAGCATAAGGAGGCTCATCACCTGATCAGACAGTTGGCATTACTAATAACAGAATTGACAGATAGAATTGACACCTAATCAGTTAGTTAGAATGTTAGCACTACTTCTCTATATATAGTCATTATGTACCAAAAACTGAAATATAACTTTTACCTTTTATGCTAAACATTTTCAATACATTTTTTTCTCTAAATCATGTCTTTGTTCTCTGCAATTCATCTCTGCATTTTCATTACTTAGCAAAGAAGACAGCTGAGTTTAATACTCATGACAACGGCACATGCATCAGAGGCTTACACTCACTATATTACTTTTGAAGCTGAAACAATTACTGGGGATTCCGTAACCTTCCAAACAAAATTACTGTATTAGTGTATTATAACCACCAATGTCCCAAGATTCAGATTTTGTTTGTTAGGATCAAACCTGATCACAACAAGTCGAACAACTCCCAGCCCTCTGAATTTGATCACATTGCTCAAGTCTTCAAAGACCGCAACCTACTCTCTGAAGTCATCAATACATATACGATCGTATGTTTACTTTTTTCCTTTTACCCTTGGCTTTATTATCCCTTTCTATTTGTACTTGTTCCTTTTACTCTTGGCTTTATTATTCCTTTTTATTTGTACATATATTTATGATTCATATATTCGAATGTCTGATCACTTCAGGGCTCAAGATTGGATTTTCAATACAGTTTAGCCCTTTATCTCTCCCAGTATGCTCTTGTAAGCCATAACCTCGACGTGGTCCGTCTTTAATTCTCTACTGTACCTAAATAAATCTTTTTCTTTTTAATTAAAAAAGCCCATTAATTGTTATTATCTGAACAATCTTTTTGAAATTACACATACAGTTGAAACAATATACTGTTGCAAAGTACGACATGGAGTCGCTCAAAGTTCTCAAGCTAGTAAAACTTGATTCCGTGGTTCCATGTTACCTTATCACATTTGAAGCTACCGTGCATGCTAAGACTGAGAGGAAGAGTGTTGAAACCTTCGAGACAAATATATGCATGCCTACCCTCTTCCCGACAACAACTATAGAGTTGCGCGAGTGATTACAGGTAAATGCCTCCTGTAATCAATCTAATTTTTCAGTTTATCATGGCGTGTTTTCTCAGTTCTTGTTTCCTCACTTGAGTCTGTATAGGCTTTGAAATGTTAAAAAATTTCTGCTTTTACTGGTACTAGCTTACATGTAATTTCTGTTGTACAACCCGTGTCTATTAATAATTTGTTTTATATTTGTATTATATAAAATTTTGATGTAAGTAATTAAATATATTAAAAAATAATAATTATAATATTTTGAGTGTGTAATGTGTATGATTTCTGATAAAGATTAAATAGCATAAATTAATATTCTGAGCGTGTATCATTATTACCTCATGCAGTTTTTAGAAAGGCCAGATATTGATAGATTAATTTACAGGGATGCGATGAGGTTTGTACAATTACTGTCCAGGTTAAGGCCACTTCTAGTATATCCATATCAAGCTAACCAAGAATTGTATAGACTGCAAACAGGCAGCGGAGGATTAGACTCCCAAAACCCCCAAAGTGATTAGAAATTTTAGTGTAAATGTAATCCTGAATAATTTGATGATAACTAAACGTGAAATAACTTGACAAAAAAAAATTAAACGTGAAATAGCCACATTTTAATCAATTGTAAACTAAATAAAGCTGTACGGTGTCCCCTGATAATAGTTCGTTGCCAAGTGTAAGTGTATTAAAATTTAAAGGAAAAATTACAAATTTTGACAAATTTTGCTGTTTATTGTCCATATAGTTCTCATTGGTTTGACGGGTTTGATCAACTTTTTCAGCTGTTTCCTGACTGTTGCTGAGTTGATCACTTGAGACTGTTGAATCAGTACCTCATTATGCTCTATTTGATTCCTGCTTGTTCATATCATGTTGCCAGTTTTCTTCATTCTGTTGATTTTTACTGTATTTATTTGTTCTTCTTCCTGCTGTTGATGTTGTTCCATTCGCTGTTCATTTTCTTCGTGGTGCCTTTTGGATCATGGTTCTCAGAGAGTTTCCTGTACATTATGTTTCTGTTTCTCTTCTTCGAAAAACCTCCCCTTGCAATCCCCCCATATGGTATCTTCCACAGGTGCATCTGCTCCTTGATCAGACAAATTGATCTCAATAAGGAGATCAGACAAATTGATCTCCTTGTCTTCTTGATCATTTAAAGTATCTTCCTACAGATTGGTGTTACTCACTACTGCTCCTTGATCAGACAAATTGCTCCTTGGTGTAGCTCCATTTTTATGGTTAACGTATCAAATATTATGAACAAAATTGAAGAGAGAAGAGACAAATATGCAACAGCAACAGCAAGAGTTTGAAGTTTGTAAGTTTGATAACTCTAGTTGAAATTGGGAAAAATAAATGAAGGTGCAAATATATCCCCCACGTCCCGAATACTAAAAATTCCATCCCTTCCAACCAAACGGATTATTATTACCTCCTGTAGTTCTTAGAAAGGCCAGTCTGTCTATTGATTGATTTTTTTACGTACAGGGATGCATATGGGGTTTGTACATATATGCGCGCAACGGAGAATTGTATAGACTGCAATGAGGCTTCGGAGGATTAGACTCCCAAAGGGATTAGAAATTTTAGTGTACAGTAATTTAACATTATCGGAAAGCCACGTTGTTTATTAATATGTAGTTATCTGACCATGTCTGAGGCATTATGATATTTTAAATATTGATGTGCAAAAACCTCCAGTCATGTACGCGATTAAATCTCTTTAAACTCTCATAGCTTATGGATTCTCAAGTTTGAACATATTTATCAGTAACTTCTGCTGATAAATTATATGGTAACATTCGAGACACATCTGTGATTTCTTGAAATGCAGATATTCCATAATGGTTTTGTTCCTTTATGGCTTATTGAATATACTCAAGCTACTGCTGCCACTTGCACAAAGAATCGTCCAAGTCTAACCACACACCCTCCACTACTTTAGCATTAGCTGGCATTGCAACATTGCAAGCTGTCATTTCTATTTATAGTAGTACTATAACAATTAGTTGTTGCTGGTTGCTGTATATATAGAATATAGACTAGAACCTGGTTAGTGAGTTAGTTACAGATTGTAAAAACACATTTCATTTTCTACTGTATCTTCTTCTTCAAGCTATGAATATACATTGAACTTTCAGTTCATTCCTCCGTTTAACATGGTATCAGAGCAGTTTTATTTCACCACTGCTTAGCTGTTGTTTTACTGATGTTTTCACTGAGATTTTCATCGACGATTCACCGTTGATTCGCCGGAGTTTCGATGTATTTCGCCGTAATTCATCGTTGTTTCGTTGCTGCTGTTACTCATCGATTTATCGAGAATTTGCATCAACAATCATTCTAGATCTATACATCGTTGTGATTACTATCAAGGTGTCATCTTATTACTAACAATCTCTTCCGATTTCTCTGATAATTGTTTCTCTACTAGTTGTTGCTATCTTGTGATTGCTATTCGTTGCTGTATGTGATCTGAAATTGTTCGATCTGCGATAGGTTATTTGTTGTTTTATTTCGATTTGTTCATCTCTCATAACAAGTCAATATGACTACACAGAGCACAGAAAGTACAAATACTACTCAAAGTAATACTGATTCTTCAAGTGTTTACTAAATTCATCCTTCGGATGCTAGTATTACTCAACCAGTTTCAGTGAAATTTAGCGGTGTGAATTACAATAACTGGAAACGTTCGATGATGCTTACTCTTGCTACTAAAAATAAACTAAGATTTGTTAATGGAACAATCCTTATGCCAGCATCAACTTCAGTTGATTTTCCTGTTTGGGAACGCTGCAATGCTTTAGTCACATCTTGGTTATTGTTCAATCTTGATGAGACAATATCACGAAGTGTTCTGTTTCTAAAAAGTGCTTGCGCAATCTGGAAGGATCTCGAAGAGAGATTTGGTTGTACTTATGTTACTGAATTGTATTCTCTGGAGATACAATTAGCTGAAATCACTCAAGGAAATCAGACTGTCTCGGAATTTTACACAAAGATTAAGACAGTTTGGGACAACATTGATGATATTTCTTCGCTTCCTGTTTGTTTATGCACAAATTGCACTTGTGATTTAAGTCACAAATATCATCAAAAGGTGCAAGATCAACGCTTACTGCAGTACCTGATGAAGTTGAATGACAAATATTCTGCAGTCAGGGCTCACATAATGATGATGCAACCTCGTCCCTCTATGTCTCAGGCATATCGTTTGGTAGCTCAAGAAGAGAATCACAAAGATATTTCTCAACTTTCTGCTCAAGTTGACAGTATGGCCTTCTTTGCAGACAAAAGGTTCCAGAGAAATTCTTATCCTGGTGCTAATTTTCAGAAACAATCTCCAGGCAATCAATTCTATAGACCTAATTCTGGACCAAATAATTCTACTAATTCTGGTTTCAAGAAGCCACACAAGCCTGGTGCTAACTATTTTTGCACTCACTGCAAAGTACAGGGACATAGCATTGACAGGTGTTTCAAGTTACATGGCTATCCTGATGGTTTTAAAGATTTCAAAGAGAAAAAGGTTATGCTAGCTTGTACTAATAATCAGGAATCACTACCAGCTGCTAATAATTGTTCAGAGACTACTTCTCCCATCTCCATGGAGCAGTATAACCATCTTCTGAGCTTGATTACTAATCAACAAAACACTACTACTGCTGCAAATTCTCATTCAGAATCTCATGCCTTGCTTGCAGGTCATTCATTACTTGCATGTAATATCTGTCTTTTGACAATTTCAAATCTTAGCTGGATTCTAGACAGTGGTGCAACTGACCATATTTGCCCATATATTACTAAGGTTTTGACTGTACAATCAGTTCTTGAGCCTACTTTTATCACTATCCCAGATGGCACCAAAGTATCTATAAAGCATAAAGGAACAGTTTAGTTAAATAACCACATATTCCTACAAAATGTTCTTCATGTACCTGATTTTCAATTTCAATTGATATCAGTACATAAACTTTGTAGAGATTTAAATTGCAAAACAATTTTTTCTGATAAAGATTGTTGTATTCAGGACCCTTCTCTGAGCAAACCTCCGACTGTTCTTGGTAAGCTGTACTCAGGCCTTTACACTGCTGCAATTCTACAGTCTCCGACTTCCTTGGCATGTCTCTCAGCAACTGATGAAACTAAACTTTGGCATACTCGAATGGGACATCTACCTTTCTCTCAATTGAAGCTTCTACAACCTAGTTGTGATGTTAAAAGTTGTCAAGAACTAGTCATTTATTCTATATGTCCACTTGCCAAACAATGTCGACTACAATTTTCTCATAGTAGTATAAAGTCAAATATTGTTTTAGAACTATTACATATCGATGTTTGGGGTCCGTACAAAGTAAAAACTCATTCGAATTGTAATCAGTTCTTAACAATAGTTGATGATTACAGTCGTTATACCTGGATTCATTTATTGAAACATAAATCAGACGTGCCTTCAATATTTGAAAATTTTGTGAGCTATGCAGAAACTCAGTTCAACAACAAAATTTTGTGTGTCCGTTCTGACAATGCCTTGGACCTTACAGAAGGGCGTTTAAAAGCTTTTTATAAAAGAAATAATAGTCAATCAAACCACCTGCAGTTATACTCCTCAGCAGAACGGAGTTGTTGAATGTAAACACCGTCATTTACTTGAGACAGCTCGAGCATTATTTTTCCAGTCCAAAGTTCCAGACAAATATTGGGGGAATGTATTCTTTGTGCTGCCTATCTCATCAATAGAATGCCCTTACGCAGCATAGGTAATCTTACTCCCTACTTTAAAATTTACAAATCTGATTCCTCTTTGACTCATCTTCGTAATTTTGGTTGCTTGTGTTATATTGCCACTATTCCTGCTCATCGAACTAAGTTCGATCCCAGAGCCATTCCTAGTGTGCTTTTAGGATATACTTCTTCTCAAAAGGGGTATAAAATCTTAAATCTCAAAAATAACCAATTATTAGTATCTCGAGACATTGTCTTCTTTGAAAATCATTTTCCATTTCATGTTAATGATTCTACTCCTAGCTCTATTTTTTTGCCTACTGTCACTAATCAGATTTTTGATAATGTTCCTCATGACATCACTGATAACACCATTTCTAATAACATCACTGATAGTTCTGCCTCAAGCCATTCTCCTTGTAATTTATCACATTCATCCTCTCTTAGTCATCAAACACCAATCACTTCCCCTCTTCCTTCCGTATCCTCCACATCTCAAACTTCTTTGAATTTTTCTGATAACAATTCTCACCAGAATGTTCTCAGTAATGACATTGTGGATTTAAGCATCCCTATTCCTATTCGACAGTCCACACGACAACGAAATCCTCTAGCATATCTCACTGACTACAAATGTAATTTCATCAATTTTGGGTATTGTTCTATTCCTTCTACACAATTTAATACTGTGCATAACGCTCTACTTTCCAATGTTTGTCACATTAAAGAACCCCTATCATACAAAGAAGCAGCCACTAATCCACTGTGGATAGAAGCTATGGAAAAAGAGATTAAGGCTCTAAATGATAATGGTACTTGGTATATAGTGCATTTGCCATCTAATAAGAAGGCAATAGGCTGTAAATGGGTATACAAAGTAAAACTAATAGCTGATGAAACGTTTGAACGGTGCAAAGCTCGTTTAGTAGCTAAGGGTTTTAACCAAAAGTATGGGATAGACTACGAGGAGATTTTCTCTCCTGTTGTTAAGATGACAACTATTCAATGTCTAATTGCTTTAGCTGCTAGTAGGAAATGGGATCTCTATCAGCTCGATGTTAACAACGCGTTTCTTCACGGAGTTCTTAACGAGGAGGTTTATATGCGCGTTCCTGAGGGCATCACTGCTGCACCTAATATGGTTTGTAAACTTAGAAAGTCCATTTACGGTCTTAAACAAGCTTCCAGGACTTGGTTTGAGAAACTTGTTTCAGAATTACTTGATCAAGATTTTGTTCAATCAAGAAATGATTATAGTTTGTTCACGAAAAAATCTGGTTCGTTGATTACAATTTTTGCTGTTTATGTTGACGACATAGTTGTTACAGGTAATGATTTGTTAGATATATTTGATAATGTCATGGCTAATATAATTTATGTTTAGATTTCAGATCTTACTTAACAGGACAAATCAGTACTTAAATGTTGATCAGTACTTATACTGAAAGTCAGGACTTAAGGATATCAGTACTTATATTATCAGGAGATAATCATCAGGAGTTAGATATCAGAACTTAAGTGCTGAAGGATGATCAGGAAAGGACAGTAGCTGATTAAAGGAAAGAAGATCGAGATAAACATAAGAAGAGATATGCATGAAGAAGGAATTCCGTGAAGAATGGAATACTTGGAAGAAATGATATCTGATTGATATATTATAGGAAGCAGAATTATATTCCATATCAATTAGCGATTATCTTGTAACTGTGTAGTATATAAACACAGATATAGGGTTTACACTATAAGTGTTATCATATATTCGAGAAGATTATTCATTATAACCCTAGCAGCTCTCGTGATATTTGTTCATCACTGAGAGGTAACAGTTTCATACTGTAACAGAGTTTATTGTTTCAATAAAGTTTGTTTTCTGTTACTTAATATATTAAAGTTCGATTTGATTGTATTATACACTGTATTCACCCCCTCTACAGTGTGTGTGTGACCTAACAAGTGGTATCAGAGCCAATCTGTTAACACACATACAGCTAAAGATCCAAACACAATCATGTCTGACACAGAAACTCCAACTAAGCCTACCAAAACTGAAGAACCTCCAAAGCCACAAATTCAAAGTCGGTATGAGACTATCAGGGTTCCCATACTGAGACCATCTGAATATCCCATATGGAAGGTAAGGATGACCATGTTCCTGGAAGCAACAGATCCAGAATACCTTGATAGAATCAAGGAAGGGCCTCACAAACCAACCAAGCTCGCTGTTGCAGTTGCAGGTGAAGCAGCAAAGACCGTACCAAAGGAGAAGAGTGATTATACTGCTGAAGATATAGCATCAATTGCTAAGGATGCTAAGGTACGACACTTACTGTATAGTGCCATTGATAATGTAATGTCAAACAGGGTAATCAACTGCAAGACTGCTAAGGAGATATGGGATGCTCTGGAAACAAGGTGTCAGGGAACTGACACAATCAAGAAAAACAGGAAGACAATACTCACTCAAGAGTATGAACACTTTGACTCAAAGACTAATGAGTCATTGAATGATTTATATGATAGATTTGTCAAACTTTTGAACGATTTGTCATTGGTTGATAAAGAGTATGATCTTGAAGATTCAAACCTTAAGTTCCTGTTAGCTCTTCCTGAATGCTGGGATTTGAAGGCAACGACAATAAGAGACAACTACAATCTTGATGAAACAACTCTTGACGAAATCTATGGAATGCTCAAGACTCATGAGCTTGAGATGGAACAAAGAAGCAAGAGGAAAGGAGGAAAGTCAAGGACAGTTGCTCTTAAGGCTGAAGAAGAATTCCCCAAAGCAGCTTCCTCAAGGAAAGACAAGGGTAAAGCTCTTGTCATAAAGTCTGAAACTGAGTCATCAAGTTCTGAAAGTGATGATGACTCAGATTCTGAAAGCTTGCCTGAGACTGATGCTGATGAGGAGATGATGAAGCTGTGTGCTCTTATGGTGAAAGGAATCACAAAGATTACATACAGGAAGTTCAGGAAGGGAAAGAAGTTTTCCAGGAAAGTCATAAGTTCTGATAAGAAAAATTTCAGAAGATCTGAAGGCAGAGGAGGAAAGTCTGACAGAGGAGATTACACCAATGTTAAATGCTATAACTGTGGTGAGAAAGGCCACATATCTCCTGATTGCAAGAAGGTAAAGGGTGACAAAGGCAAGGCTCTTGTCACAAAGCAGAAAAGCTGGACAGACACCTCAGACTCTGAAAGTGAGGAAAACTATGCATTGATGGCAAATGCTGATAAAGAAAGTGCTGATAGCAGTTCTGAAGCTGCTGAAACAAAGGTACCTCAGACTACTTATGCTTTTTATACTGATGATATTAATGAGTTGAGAAGATATCTTAAAACCATGTTTGTTAGTTATAGATATCAAACTTTAACATGTGAAAGATTAACTTCTGAAAATCTTGCATTTAAGAAAAGAAATGATTTCTTAGAAAAAGAGTTAGTCATGTTCCATCAAACTCAGAAGGATAGAGATGATGCTTTTTATGTTAGGGATGAAGTGCTAAAAATGAATGAATCTCTAAAAACTGAGTTAGAAAAGGAAAGAGAGATTATCAGGACTTGGACTAACTCTGGCAAAACAACTCAAAATTTGCTAAGTAGTGGAAACTGGAAAGAGGGCTTAGGTTATGGAGAAGATAAGAATGATAAAGGAACTGAAGAAATTAAGCCTGTTGATAAGCAAAAGCCAAAGTTAAAACCTGTTAAGTTTGTAACTGTAAAGTCTGAAAATAAGAAATCAGAAGTTACAAAGGAATTAACTTCTGACAAACTAAAACAGGAAAAGACAGCTGAAGTGAACATAGGCTTAATGACAAAGAAGCAGCTTAAGCATAAGCTGAAAGATGTTAAGAATGCAAACAAGGTAAAATCACCTAGGAAAAATAGGAATGGAAAGGAAGGTGTGAATAAAAGCAATAATTATAAACCTGTTCCTGATGCTCCTAGGAAAACATGTCATAACTGTGGAAGTTCTAACCATCTGGCTTCTTTTTGTAGGAAGAATAAGAATATTAACTCTTTACCTTCAAAATCAGGAGTTAAGAGTCAGTCTGTTAGATACAAACCACAAAATCCTTGTTTTCATTGTGGTAGTTTATGGCATTCCATTTATACTTGTAAGGAATATCATAGTTTGTACTATGATTATTATCAAATAAAACCTTCTTTGAAGAAAGTTTCCATTGTTCCTTCTAGTGTAAATTTTGATTCAAAGTCTGATAGTGTAAGTTCTGATAAGAAAAATGTTAACATAAACTCTGATGCTAAATCCTCTGCAAATGTTAACAAACTTAATAAGGCCAAAGGATCCAAGCAAGTCTGGGTCCTTAAAACTAATAATTAGTGGTCTTTGTGATTGCAGGGCAACAGGAAAAATATTTTAGTTCTGGACAGTGGATGTTCAGGACATATGACCGGAAATAAGGCCCTGCTATCAGACTTTGTGGAGAAAGCTGGCTCAAGTGTTTCTTATGGAGATGGCAACATTGGAAAAACATTGGGATATGGCAATATCAATCTTGGAAATGTCATAATTAAAGAAGTAGCTCTGGTCTCAGGACTTAAACACAATCTACTGAGTATAAGTCAAATCTGTGACAGAGGTTATCATGTTGATTTCTTTGAAGAACACTGTGAAATTGTGAGTAAATCGAAAGGCAAAGTTGTTCTGAAAGGATACAGGCGTGGTAACATTTATGAAGCTAAGCTTTCAACAAGTACTGATGGTTCTGCAATCTGTCTGATGAGTAGAGCATTAATTGAAGAAAGCTGGAATTGGCATAAGAAACTCTCTCATTTAAATTTCAACAATATAAATGAACTGGTCAAGAAAAATCTTGTGAGAGGACTGCCAAAGTCAGTATTTGCTCCTGATGGTCTTTGTGATTCCTGTCAGAAGGCCAAACAAAGAAAATCTTCATTCAAGAGCAAGACTGAATCATCAATTCTTGAGCCTTATCATCCACTACATGTTGATCTATTTGGTCCAGTAAATGTCATGTCTATTGCAAAGAAGAAGTATGCGTTGGTCATAGTGGATGAGTTCACCAGATACACATGGGTGTATTTCTTGCACACAAAAAGTGAAACTGCATCTATCTTGATTGATCATGTCAAACATCTGGATAAATTGGTCAAAGATTCTGTGAAAATTTTAAGGAGTGATAATGGCACTGAGTTCAAGAATTTGATGATGGAAGAGTTCTGCAAAAAACCATGGAATAAAGCAGGAATTTTCTGCTCCTGGAACTCCACAGCAAAATGGAGTTGTTGAAAGGAAGAATAGAACTCTCATTGAAGCTGCACATACAATGCTTGAAGAAGCAAAGCTTCCAACCTATTTCTGGGCTGACGCTGTGCAGACTGCTTGTTTTACTCAAAATGCAACACTCATTAACAAGCATGGAAAAACACCATATGAGATGGTGAAGAAAAAGAAGCCAAATCTGAAATACTTTCATGTATTTGGATGCAAGTGTTTTGTTCTCAAGACTCATCCTGAACAGCTATCAAAGTTTGATCTAAAAGCTGATGAAGGAATCTTTGTTGGATATCCACTTTCCACAAAAGCCTTCAGAGTCTATAATTTGAGAACAAAAGTGGTCATGGAATCTATCAATGTCTCTTTTGATGACAAGAAGATTACTGGTCTTGAAGATTTCATTGACCATGATCA